>NC_072470.1:11119482-11271982 GCF_027596085.1 Anoplopoma fimbria | reverse complement strand
ACATCGTTGGTAGCTCTACAGTGAGAAAGGAGCCCCAAAGGAATACTAGAGGCTGTAATGTGTATACTGCTTATCAAGGCAAAGAGCCAAGAGAGCAGTGGTCTACCACTATGTTTACCATTCGATTTCTTACAAAGATCCAATATCTAATGATCAACATAAATACTCTTGGAGCATTGAGGATTACTGGCTGAAGAGATGTTCCAGTCTTTTTTTATCAGGTGAAGAGTCAATGTATGAAATCAAACTGTTTTCTTTTCTACGCTAGAAAGTAGTTCCAGTTGTTTATGTTGTTTTTCTTTCATATTGTGATTTGTTTGAAACTACACTTAATGTCTTAATGAATTGAATCACCCTTACCGCATTTGCTTCCTTGTGAAATAAATGTAACCAGTGGATCAATCCGCAGCAACTGCACATTAAACAATTAAGCAGTTTATCTTGTGATTGTTGTTACGATCATCCCTTAAAACCTCCCAAACCTAAAAAAAAAAATAAGACCTGACCCATTAGTATGATGAATGTAAACTGTGTTTTTACAATGAGCAGACAAAATGAAGAGAAACATATTAATGAATAGGTTCTGTAGATCCACAACTGTGGGAGAAATACAGAAACAGGTGAAACGCTTTGATAAAGACTTCAAAATGTGAAGCGTGAGAATTTCCTCTTGCTCACATACTCTCTACATGTCATATTTACAGCCGACCTAAAGACATTTACCCATGATCAAAATCTGATCCCCCCCCCTGTGATACAAGAGGAGAGCTTACATGGAAACCTTTATCAGGAAAAAACAAGGCACAAGGTCATGCTTGTGATTTTAATTCATTCATTCATTAATAGCAGCTACCTGTTCCTCATGAACATCTTATAGAAAGCACATGTGTGAGTAAGACCTAACAGGTCAGGCAGAGGGAAATATCTGATCAATAATTCACTCCAAAGAGAAGCAGTCCTGCTGATAGCCCAACAGGCAACTGAGCGAGGTGGAAAATAAGGGAATTCTACATGAGGGCTTAAACTGAAAGAGGGGGGACGAGTGGGTGGGAAATCACATAGATCACTGTGGATGAAAGAAGAGACATCATGAGAAAAAAACAAAAACTGATGCACACACCTGGGATGAATTATGTCTTCTACATGCTTTTATCAAAATCACCTCCAGGTATCTGACAGGTGGCACTATCTTGGTTGTTATTGAGAAAAAATACCTCACATGTTTACGCTGCAAACAAACAATTGGTACACTACAAAAAATGTCTGTTATATAGAGTAATAATATTTTTGTGAAAATATGTGGAAACATTGCGGATGACAGATGGATCTTTTTTGGAGTTGTAACATTGCCCACAACCCATTATTAGCTGGAACAAGACAAAATGAGGATAAAGTCATCACAGTTGGAGGCCCAAAAATTTCAAATACTATAATAAATGTGCAACAAGACCGCAGACTAAACAACAAATGTCAGTCTATATGCATATAGACATAAACTCCTTACAAAATGAATTCATATAACAGTTTTCTGACCTGACGGCTCTGTTTTTAAAGTTTGGATAAGTTAAGGCAAATTGAAACTACTTGATTAAGGTTTAGAAAAATCTTTGTGGTTAAAAATTGCTGGTAGAAAAATATTAAATTCTATGTCGAACCATCCACCCTGAGATCTTCTGTAAGGTTATGTGATTCTATATGTTACCTCTATTGCTGCCTTAACACAACCACAAGGTCATGAAAACATTGGTTGTTTTAAGCAATTGAAGAAATGTTACAAATGTTATCATGTTTCTGGTGGGGACAGTCTCCAAATGAGAGCTGAGGGGAAAGACAAAATACATACCATAAGACAATTGCATATGTAATTATTTCCTGCGGACAAGATGTCCAGGTACAAATGAAGAGGTTATTTTTCCAAAATGTGAGTGAGTCTGTTTGAGTCATTGAGTATGACATTCCCCCAAGTCTTCCATGTAGCTGACACTAAAATGCCAACAACAGTGGTGGTTGTTTCAAAGTTATGCACCGCTGCACAGAGAAAACTTCTTATTTGCACTAACAACCTTCATTCTATGTGCCTATTTCATTCTCAAGAGAGTTAGCCTGTTGCTTAAGGCAATACTGTATAGCACTGGGGATGCAAACAACAATAAGCAAATTACAGGAATTAAGATGGAGTCAAGCTGCCAGGCAAAGCACCAGAGTTTGTTATACTGAGGAGTGGAGATAGTGCAAGAGCAACCATCCGTTATACGTTGTGGTCCACCTGCAGAAATCCATCTGGGCATTCTCACAGACATTATAGCAGGTTATAAAAACAGTCCTTTGTGCATTGTACGTCCACTATTCAGAAACTGAAGTCAGACTTTGTGCTCTCTCATTTTAACATGCTTTTTACACATGGCCTTGAGGCACATTTGATGCATTAAGTGCACAAAAGTAACTGGGATATTATTGGCTTTCTTCAAAAAATGGATTTCTTAAGCATCATGTAGGGAATAAATATTATCACTGTGACAGCAGTATGTTGGTCCGTAGACACCAAATCTGTTTTTGTCCAAAGTATAGGGAATCGTCATATCTTAAGAGAGCTAGCCGCATACACAAGTCACTACTTTTGTTCACTACTGCATTATGGCGATGCATAAATGTCAGACTGGGGTTTTTTGGATCTTCAGCACAACACCATCAAAATCCCCAATTACATTTGATCTGTTTATGGAATGGTGTATTGGAAAGCTTTATTTTCTGACCTGATTTATTTCTCTGTCAGTCTTGGGTGACAAGCTGAAAAAAAAGGACAGTCTGTGTATAAAATACAATATGTCCAGGGGCATCTATTTCATGGATTTTTTTATTTTTTTTTCTTCATCTCAACAACCTCCATCAAGGGCAGATTTACTTTCCATTCCCTCCTTCCAGATATCATTCAGACAATGTCTTTGTTTGAGTTGTCCAAGGGCAAAGTGGAAATACATGACCCTCTCTCCTCTTCTTCAATGGAGGGTTGAGCTCCAGCACTGCTGCCAGTGGCAGATGCCAGCATTGATAAAGCCAGAGGCAAAATGGCAACTGTCCACCCTGGAGCCTGCATTTTAAAACTGCTCCTGCCTGCAGCTTTCAGATGGACACTAACTGCAGAAAAGAACACGGTCTCAGCGAGCCTTGAAGTTCTTTGGTTTGTCTTTATTCTTGCTGTTCTAACGGTTTTCTAATCATTATTTTAAAAAAATAATGTAAAAATTCAGTGCTGCGGTGAGTTACAATCTATTTTTTATTTTTTTTTCATTTCTGCCAGTGGAACACACTGCTAAAACTAACATTTACAGCATATCAAATAAAGCCATTAGATGTCACAGATCTCCACACCAAGCCAGTCAGTCACACATGAGCCACTCAGTAAACACCCTGAACACACCCTCTAGCCATGTTTCATGCTCACCTCCAATCTCAAGATTGCAGATTCTTTATCAGAAAAAGCACCTGGGAACTGTGCCTTTGACGAACTACATCAGTTGCATCAAAGAATTTTTCAGAAATTTGCCACTGAACCGCTTGGCATGTCATTCATTGGCAAAGATAATTAAAATGAAATGCAGCTGGAGGATGAAATGCCATGTTTTGTTTTTTTCTATGCTTAAACACACCTGCAGAAAATGAGAGTGGGAATGGTATTCAACCAGCCTCAGCTTCCCAGCATGTGAGGCTGAAGTGTACATTAAATGTGCACTCACTGTAGCCAAAACTAATTATCAATGACGTCACTGAAACAACATCCAACTACGGCGCAATTTCATCTGATTGAGCACAGCCAAAGCTTTTCTTGCAGCTCAAATAATTTTCCTTGAACATTATTCTAAAGTAAGTCCTGACCTCAAAACTCACAACCAAAGTCCTCTTTTTCCAAGTTTGAGGGCTTACTGTAATAAAGTTAATGTGGAACTTTCCTCTGGCACTGTGCCATCTGCTTTTGAAAACAGCAGCAATTGAGCTGCAACTAAGAAGCCCACCCCGAAGGTTTGAAAGTTTGCCGTTAAGGATCTGCTTGCTATTGATTCTGATGTACAAGCTTAACAAAGTCATTGTCACTCAAAACCTCTTATTTAAAATATGGTAAACAACAACATACCTCTCGGTCGAGCTGAGAGCTACACTTATTATACAATTATTACAGTATTCTAAATGTGGTTCCGTCTAGAACTATAACCGCTCATTAAACAAATTGATGACTGTCAATGAAAAGCTAATTCAATATCCTTTAAACTTTGTACCATCACTGAGTGACTCAGTCTCTTCAGATGTACTACATCTGAATCTACTTTATTAACAGCATTGCAATGTCTTATTTAACAAGAGCTAAATGCTAATAATAGCATTACATATGCTCCAAATGACAATTGTAACATGCATAATGTGTCGTAGGTATAATAATGTGTTAACAATCTTGGTTTAGCATGTCAGCATGCTAGCACTTGTACATTAGCACTAAACACAAGTACAGCTGGGGCTATCGGAAAAGTCATTTATTTTGAAGGTATTTGGTCATACACCTAAGAATTGGACAAATTAATATTTGAATATATAGAAGTTAAAAGTTATTACTTAAAATATACAATAATACCTCATCAGCTAAGTAAGTCAACAGGTTGTTTTACATAGCTGTGGAATCACTAACTAGCTGTCTGAAAGTGGAGTTGAAGGACACCGTTTCTTTCTCTGTACTCCGTACATGCAGTCATCTTCCTGTTCTCATTTGAAGGAGCTTCCTGCAGCAACGCTACTGATGAGAGCATACTAGCTGAATTGAGATGGCTGTCATATGACGTCTGTTGCCTTTTTTTAATTTTTTTTTTTTACCAAATATATGTCAGCGAAATCAGCCAATGAAGACAACAATATGTCAAAGGAGATGGCACATTCTCTCCTCGACGCAGTTTTGTTTTTGCTTCAGCTCTCTTTATCTTGTCCTCCCACACTCTCCACCCTGTTCATCCACTGAGCAGAAAACATCACTCTCTTTTCTCCTCCTCTCACTTTGATTTTTTTTTTCTGTCATATAGGTCGGCAGCTACAGGCGATGCATAGCGTCTCTGAGTGTGCGCACATGTGTGTAGGTAGGTACAGTGTTGCCTCCTCCTTGAACGTTTCACAACGATGGCCAACCAAAGCTGTGATCAATAATTTATCTGCCATGAGACCTGTGGGTGCACACAAGTGTGAACAGAGTGCAAGTGTACGTATAAATGTATGCGTGTGTGTGTGTGTGTGTGTGTGTGTGTGAGTGTGAGAGATGAGAGTGGGTGCATAGGGGAGGAGCCTTGAAAGCCATGCAGGTTGTGACTAATGAGAAGAAACTAAACCCAAACCCATCCTTAAGTGATAAATAGGTATAGAAACTCATACAGAGTAATGTGACATCTGTGTTGCTGCACATTGCGGCCTTGAAACAAGAAAGAAAAAAAAGTACACTGCTCATCCAAAGCATGTGGGAGGTGGGGGTGCTGTGTGTGTGTGTGTGTGTGTGTGTGTGTGTGTGTGTGTGTGTGTGTGTGTGTGTGTGTGTGTGTGTGTGTGTGTGTGTGTGTGTGTGTGTGTGTGTGTGTGTGTGTGTGTGTGTGTGTGTGTTTGAATCCAAGAGTGCAGTCCAAATGAAAGGAATATTTTCAGATTTCCTTTGAGATTAAAGTTGGACATTTACAAGGGAAAAATAATTAATTAATCTCAGTTCAAAATTAGAAATTTAGGACAGAGATAATTCAGAATGAATCATCAGGGAGGGTCTGACAAAAGACACTATCAAGTTGCATCATGGGAAGATATCAATTATTTTCTTAGCTTGACCCATAGGGGCTGGTATATATTGACCTCTGCTGAACCAATGTTGACAAGTTTGAATTAGGATATTAAAATTGCAGTCGTACTCTTTTAAGGGTGCCCAGAAAACATTACTTTCAGAGCTCAGAGGCATGATGATCACAGAAGATATTATGGATGCAGAAAAACTGGCGGATTGTATTGATTTCGATTGTAGACCACGCTGCATGTATTTGATTGCGTTTGTCACACTTGATACTAATCTGACTTGACGTTTAAGGCAAGTAGCTTTTGTCAATGTTGTTAGACCCCCAAAACATTAACAATTTATTTCTGAGAAATTGTCAAATATTTCAACTCATTTGAACTCTTTCTTTCTTGCCCGATATGTCGTGTATTCGAGGGACAGACACATGAAACCGACTTTGATCGTGCGGGGAAACTTGAAAGCTGTTCTGGCCAAGATTACGCACAGAAATGTTATCATCCAGCATCACAAAGTGTGCTTCCTTGGAGGCCTGTGGATACTCTTTTTTCCTAAATGAAATTCTGGTCACAGAGATAATCTGATCTCTGCCCACAGGAGGTGGTGAATTGAAACTTTGTCAAATCTAAACTGGCTTAACTAAGAGTAAGCTGCCGAGTCCAGCTACAGCACATCCTTTACACGTTTTCTAGAAGTTTGGTAAAGGTCGACCAGTCTGCAGTTCCCTGTCATGTTTTCTTAATTTGCAAGTATTAATCGATATATATATTTCACGCAGTTATACAACTCTCCACTACTTGGAGATGCCAAAATATGAAATTGCTTTGCACACACGTCTTTGAGTACTCAGCAGAGCAGTGAAAGGTGTGACAAATTAAAAACAGATTACTTGTAACTACAGCATATATTGTTTAATGCAATGTGTCCTGCATAAATTTGGTTTAGATGCGTTTGTGTCTCTTTTGTCTATTTCCTCTTATCTCCAACTCACAGACTTAATTACCAGTGTGAGTCCATGTGGAGCACACAACACAGAGAGGTGGTGCACCACTTGTGCTGGTAATTATTTTGTACTTCACCGAGCTTGTAGACAACCCGCTGAAAATGTAAGCAGCATCCATGATGACAAAGCATCAGCAATGAGCTGCTCTGGGCTGATTGCAGTATCTTAGTCTTTGAGATGGATTAAGCAAAGAGATGGAACATTAGCCAGCATAACATTACGGTCAACTCTGTGCTTACTGTTGGATGAGTCATATCTTAATCCAGTTTATTGTATCTTCAACTCTAATCAAAGCATCCCAATCAGTTCAAGTGAGAGCATTTGTATTAAGAATAAAAGCTGCAGGAGCATTTCTCTTCTTTACATTTGAAGATGGTAAATATATACTTTGAATTAGAAGACAGCAATCCTGACAGTAAGTAAGATAGAGTTTTAGAAAAAGGAAGTGAGATTAGGTAACTATAAATTATTTTGTTAGTGTCTTGTTTCCCTCCAAGTTTTTATTAATGTACATGAATAATATATCTCCAGAGGGAACCGAATAACAGAACTGTCAGAAGATATGCTCTGTGGTGTGGTAAAAATTGTATAACTGAACTTTGACCATTGCTAAAACTAACTTTATTAAAACATTTAAACCACTGAAGTAAATATCACTCCGTTCTAAAGTACAAGTCGCGCTCTATTAACAGCAGGCAAACTTAAAATATTCTTAACTTTTAACTTAGGCCACATTCTGCTAATTCTGCTCACTTAGTATTGTTCTACTATTATGCTTGTCAGAAATATTTATTTCCAATAAAGTTGACTAGCTTTAACTGACAGACACAGCTTGAGGTCACTCACTATAATCACAAGCCAATTCAACATTACGTTGAGTGAATTCAAGTAAATCTTGAAATCTTGTGTTCCCAGTGAAATTGTTTCAGCACACTGTCTTTCTCTTGTTCAGTCCCCTCACAGCCCCCCGTCCCCCATAATGAGATGCTTTCCTTGGGAAAAGGTCTAAGAACTGGCTGGTCATGCTGAGATCGGCATGCCGTCCAGGTGTCATCGCTTTACACCAGTGTTCGGAGACAAGACCCCTCACTGTCAGCAGCTGCTGTCCTGTAATCTCCATCCCATCATCTTTCCTCCTGTCATGCTCCTTATTCCTACCCTCCTTTAGTCTTGTTTGTTTCCCATGCTCTTTTCATTGCTCCTCTTGTTTGTGCCTCCCACTGTTTTCAGTTAAGTCCCCCTCCCTCAGCTGCTGTCGAGGACTGTAAACTCGGCAAAATGTTGCAGCACAAACGTAAATGTTCTTTTGATGCGTTTGGAATTGCATTTACTTGCACATTGGTTATTTATTTAGCTTAGGGGTCAGGACTAACACCTTTTTTAAAGTTTTCTTGTACAAGTGACAATCTGCAAGAACTTTCTAAGACTATTCCCAACACTCCTAAAACTTGCCTGGATCAATTATTAATTACAAGCTGTCACTGGCCATGCCCACTGGGTGGTGATATTATTAGGTAATAAGGCATTGTCAACAGTGAAAAGGTTGATGCTGGATAAAACAATGTGCTCTTGTTGACAACTAGTTATAGTAATTTGGAGAAACTAGTCCTTGTGTCCTTACAACTAAAGTTGAGTAAGCTCTCAATGTACTGTTTTATCAAGCTTTTCTGACAGTAAAAATACAAACGGCATAAACAAGTAATAATAAAAGAAGCGCAGAAGTAAATTGGGTTAGTGCTCGTCATTTTAGGCAACTTTAAACATGTTTTACCTGCAGAATCCTCCCCTCATCTCCATTTCTACAAGGGCGGCTAATGCCGTCCAAAGATCTGTCTGATCACTCGGAGCATCAGTCTGTGGGTGTGCAGTAATTACAAGATGTGCGCATCACTGCAGAGAGGGCTAATCAAGGTCATGCGAATGTGGTACAACCACTCGGATGAGCTGAAAAACGCTTTGCGAACAACAGCCGTCATTATTCCTGTACCGTAGCTGGCGACCTTGAAGAGTCCAGAGATAAGGAGTTATTCACAACCAGTAGGTAGGTGCCGGTGTGTCGTTACTTAGTAAATGTGAAATTCAGAGACCTCATTCCCTGTGCTGTGGTCTCTCCGACAAGTTGCACTCACACTGAGCAAATATTAAAGATATTATATATATGTGATATGACATAAAGGTTAAATCTGCAGTCAACTCTGAAAATATCCTAGATATTTGTCATATCTGTACAGTGTAGCTGTGATCGATCAATTCATCTAGCGTCCACTCTTTTCGTTCTATCATCTCCTCCTTTGGTTCTGTGCTTTTGGAATTATGCCTGCTGGTACATCAACACCAGTTTGCAGTCATCAAACTGTAACCCTCACCAATGATTTACTTTCTAGGCCAGTTAATTACCAGGCTTCTAATCAATGTTACCAGCTGGTGTCGGACTGATACGACTGGTGGGAAGAGCACTGGGTAAAGACATGGACTAAAATGACAAACAACTTTTTCAATATTAAGTCAAGTTAATTTGTATAGTTCATCATGTGCAATCATAACAGGCTTGGCCCACAAAAGCATTATGGGCCAACTCAGCACTCTAAGATGACAAGGCTCATTCAAAAGCTACACGGGGGAAAAAAATGATGTTGTGATATAAATCTTGTGCTATGATTGTGGAAATATTCTTATAATAGATCATTAATATGATAATTACAATATATCAATATATCTGGATGAATTACCAGTTAATAAATTAGAAAAAATATCGTTTCAAGAATTAAAACTTGAAATATGGAATACATTTTTTGATTTAATACAGCAGCTTTGTGTCCTGCGTACACGGTCAGCAACAATGATCACAGTCAGGAGGACTCAGAATAAATTACTTACTTACTTAACAGTGACAACAGCTAAACAGTGACTGCTGTTAACTTTTGGCTCAGTCTGCTCTTCACTTTCTCACATTTTGTGTCGGGCCATGGAAATAATTGATTCCCTGAAGACAAGGAACCAGTGAGCAGCGGTGACTGTCCACTTTAACATTAAAGCTGGGCAGCAACTTGATCAAGTGTCAAGTGGCAGCGGGACTGCTTTGAAAATGAACCTTTGAATACGAGACTCTCAAGGCTTCAAACCTGGTTAGGCAAATGTAAAACTAATGTTCATGCTAGTCCAGCTGCTTGAAATGCCAAGTGTAATCTAATGATGAAGAGGAGAGGCCATTCTGGGATCTTCTCTCTCAGTCACCTATACTTTCTGCTACCCATGTGAGGCTGAATCATTGCAGCGCAGGCCTCACATCTCAATGTGTGCTCTGCGTGGGCGGCTTCCTACACCGAGAAGATATGAAATTTGGTTTTGTCAAAATTGAAAATTATAATACATTTGATATGTCCGCTTTTGCCTTTAGCGCATTCTGTACAATTGATGTGAAACACTCAGAAAGGTGTGTGGGCAGCACATGCCTTCCTCAACTGTTACAATAATTTGTTATGAAAATGTGGAAAAGCTATTTACATGGCTTCCATGTTTGGTAGTTAACACAGAATATAAAGAAAAAGTGTTTAACCTAAAGTTAAAGTGTATACAAAATAAAGATACAGACCATTGTTTCCTTTTTTTCAGGGCACTCCGGCTAATAGGCAGGAATTATAGTACCTTTCTGTAATACATTAATTTTACTCATCATTTATCAGTCATTAAAAAATCTTCCCTGAATGAAAAATGTCCCTCCCGCCTTTTTAATTTCATTGTTCACACAATGTGCTATTTCAGTACCCGAGCACCCCTTCAGTGTAGCTTACAGTCAATAACAGTGGCTTCAATGAATATGAATTTCCCTCTGCCGTGATCCTTTTATTGTGCCCCCATCTTGGCTGCTAAAAATATTCAGCTCATGATTAAGGTGGAGATATGGCACTATTGCTTTCATTACCACTTAAAAGAAAAACAACCCCCTCCACCACACTCCTGCGGAATAAAATGTATTATTTGTTTATTTACCTATTCTACCAGGAGAAGCAGCATATTAAACCTCCTGGCTCTGATCAGGGAGATGCAACAGGCAAGTGCACTCCTGAATGGATTGGTGCTGGGGAAAAAGAACTAGGGGCTCTCCATAAATAACATCTACAAATTCTCCTGGGCAATGACAGCCACGGAATAAAATGTAAGTGATAGGGGTTTGATCAGAGGTAGAGGTTGAAATGCTTTTCTGGCAGAGCCTTGCCATCTAAAGTGGACAGAGAACCCCAGGGAGGGAGATTATATTTGTTTTACTAAAACATCTCAGTTTCAAGTAGATTCAAGATACACTAGGCTGGAAGGTTATCTCCTCTAAAAAACTCAGATTGGCATCATTCACTAAGGCAAAGTTCCCTTTTGGTGTTTGTTATTGACAATCCTTCATTTTCACAGAGAGTCAAATCAAAGATCAAGACCAAGTCAATAAATAATACGATGTTTTATACAGTTCCTGATGCCATCTTGCATTCTGATATTATTTTGTTTCTACTTACAGCCACGAGTTTATGTTTGCTGCCTTATGTAGCAAGTACGTACGCATGAAACCGATTCTACAGAGTCGCCAAAGAGCCACAGTGTGAGCTCTCCTGAAGAAGTTTATATTTTCCCTTATAGCAATACTTTGCAAAAAAGGTATATCTGAAGTCAACATCATGTTACATGTGTAACAAGCATGCTTACAACGCTGCACTGTGCTATCGTCGTCCTTAGTATAACAGGTATGATCAAAGGACATGTAGCTATAGCTAATGTCTGCTGCACAGTAATAACTGAAAATGGGAACTTAACCTCACATATAGCTGAAAATTTTATTTAGGCTTCTTCAAATAAAGTGAAAGAATAAAATGCATATTAATTAGTTAACACCACAGGACTGTGCGCTTGACTCAAAGAAAGAAACATTGATGGGCATGGAACAAGCAGCTGTTTGTGAGATGAATTCAGCACCACTGTTGGGTGGACAGCGCCACCTCAGGATTTCCTGTTAGTCCGCAGTTAAATAGACACAACAAGAAGCATGTTAACGCAATTAAGAGTAATGTTAATGCAGGACAAAGTCCGGGTTGACATGAGCAAGTGGGAAATGTACAGTATAGCATCTTGTCAAAACTGAATCCCCCAAAAATGATTTTGCATCGAATCTGATCCAATGAAAACACAAAGAGGCTAACATCTTTTGCACAACTTATTTATTCACAAGCAGCATATTCCACAACGATAGATCCCCTGTCTTAAAACCACATTTAACACATCCAAGCATGACTTGGACAAGACCCACAGATGTGGGTTTCCCACATCAAGGGGCTATCAGAGAACACAATCATCCCGTGTCACAGTGCCAACATTATGCATGCAAGAATAGAAAAAAAACTTTACAAGAAAACATTGGAGTGATCGTAGCTTTTCAAAAGAATTGGTTCCGCTATGGTCAGTTAACCGTTTCATATTATTCAGAGTTGCAGCTGTAGTTCAAAATGACTGCAGGATGACTAGTGCCTGGCTATGGATTTAAAATGTTAGGGCACTTTCAAGCTGAGATAGACGCAAGCGTGGAAATGGAATGGGGGTAACTAACAATAGCCAGAAACGAAGCACTAAATAACAGATTTTTGCTAAATCAGAAATGGACATCTTTAACTGCCATGCACTCTGTGAATTATCTCATTCTGTAGCAGATAATTATGATGCTTTTATTCTGCTCACTGTTCTCTTCCCAACCGTTATTAATCCATTTTAGAGCGAGAGGACAACATGACAGATGGGATACTTCTTGTGCTCATATCCTCCCACTTTGATTGCAGCGACCCATCCATACCGCCCAGGGGGCCATATGTGCTGTACTCCTCCTTAGAGGAGTGCAGGGAAGGGGCATGGAGACACGCCAGCTCACAGTAGCATCATTTTCAATACAATGTCAAACATGCATAACACAGGCTTTGCCACTATTGAAGGCAATTAGCCTATAATGTCTTACAGCTTATTCGGAAGTAAGCGGTTTCACATTCCAGATTCGATTTTGTCAAGAAGTTAAAGGTTCAAAAGGCGAGATTTGTGGAGCATTTATATATCCTCTCAATGGCGACATGGCAGCTAACAGTGCTAAAAGTGTGAAAAGTGCAAACAAGAGCAACGGTGGTGACGGAGCAAACGGTACTAACCAGAGGGGTCACCGGATGTTGGGTTCTACGATTCCGCTACGACAACGTAATCAGCTGTAACCACCGTTTGAGAGCAGTGCAGAGCACAGCCATGAGCTAACCAGTGGAGCACGCTCACTGAAAGCACACAAGGCCGGCCCAGCTATGTCAACAAAGAACGAAGGAATTCAGAAATATTAGGAATACAACACACACAAAGGGGGTTTGGCTTGATTCTCTGCTCAGGTAGACATTGCGCCACTCTGTCTTTACATAGCAAATAGTCGTTTGCTAGTATGATCATGCTCTGAATGTCGAATTTTAGCCCCTTTAACACAAAATCGATCGTGCCATTTTGAATTGTGTCCACATCCCATACTATGCAGCAAATTCAAATGTTGTTGTCAAAAGAGGTTGTTTACTAACTGGGTTATTGTTCCCAATAAAGGAAACAGCAGTTTGGAGCTTGTATTACAGTAAATCATAATGGATTGACCTCAGCCCTGACAGGCACCGCAGGATTCTACTGTGAGGGATCTACTGAGAAAAAAAGTGTCTGTTGGCAAGAATCCAGGGATGCTCTGTCATGTCAGAAAGAGCTTTTATGGACCATTTCCAGCACTGTGTGCCATTTCTATTGACCTCAGTAGTCACCTCTATTCGTCAGTACTACCCCAGAGTGCTGCTACCAAAAGGATAGTTTCCCAGGTTGGCTGTTATCTCTCTATGTGCAATATCTAAGGCTGGTGTGAAAAGAGCAGGGGAGCGAGACTGAACAGGTGAATCTGCATCAATCTTCATAGGTCTTGCTCTCTGCAGGGGGGGCCCCCCCGCTCTGCATGCTTCAGTCTTTGTTGCTTTGTCAAACACTATGACAGATTGGTAGGAAGTAAGGAGGTCAAATGAGTGACGAAATGTGACGCAAATACAAATTGTGTTGCCGCCCACTTATCGAAAGAAATCGGATTGAAAAGTATGTTCCATTGAAATCTTGAAGTTGTTATTAAATGTATTAATTTTGCTCTGGTCTCATGAATCTAAGACAGCACATAAAGGGTCCCTTCCAGGAAAGCTGCGAGTTAATGCTTCAGCAGGGGAGCACTGGACCCATCGTTGATTTAAAGTATAACTCTAAAATACCAAAGCCATTACCAAACCAGACGGACATAAATGACCCTCGGTGGCTTTTTTCAGTCTCACTTCATCAGGAGGGATATGAACAAACTGATCCAGTCAGCTGGGTCCACTGTGTTAGATGCTGTTCCAAATTGCCTCCAATCTAGTTCCCTTTGTAGAGCATGTTTTGCCTCTGGCATTTAGAATCAATCTATCATTTAGAATACATGAAATAAACTGCAACAGTACTGCTATCATTACAGTTTGTTTATCGTGGCTAGTTATACTGTTCAACACAGATTTGTAAATTATATAACACAAATCCTTAAGCTGATAATAAAGTTGAGACTCATGCAGCGAGGAACTGGTTGCATTTTTCTGGTCCAGAAGGTGACAGTTATGTAAATGCAGCGTCCTAATCTGTCAGTAGCACTCCTCCAGGATTGATATTTTGACAGCATGACAGACTTGAGCCTTCTATTTTTGGGAGATAGCTTCAACTGTCAGACACACTGACTGAACTGTCTTGCATCAGGAGAAAGATTATGTTTTAGGGCATATTCTTATTTAAGCTTTGAGTTTTTGATAGACCAAAGAAAGTGCCTTTCATCCAATAGCTTTGGGCTACAACTAATGGCTATTTTCCTTCTTTCCTTTAATTGTTTAAATTAATCAAATTAAGTGAGTTATGACAAATGCCCATCACCAATTCCCAGAGAGGAGGGTTAAATGTGAAACATTTATTATAAACTGCAAATTATGACATTTGTGGAGCTTTGGAAGAAACTTAAATCAGACAAGAGTTGTAAAATTTCCTGTCAATCGATCACCTGTAATTGTTTTAGCGCTACATTGGTTATTAATGTCATTTTTGTGTTAAATATTCTTATACATATACATATAATACTGTTTCTGAATCAACAAAAAGAAAACCTCTTATCCACGTACCATTATTTCCAGCAGTGCAGTAATTTCCAGCAAGTGTTATGTTCTTTTTTTTTTTTTTTTTTTTTTTTTTAAAGTAACTTGACAGGTAATACAAATGGTCTCAATTTCAGGTGCATAACACCCCCTGCACATTTAACAATTAATGCAATGCTTTTGACAAACTACCCTCTCAATAAACCACTGGCAGAGGTGGGCTTTGAGTGCACTGTCAGAAGCAACTTTCAGAATAGTTCTGCAAAACGGATATAATCACATACAATTACTTAGAAATATGTCTATATTTTTAACCTGCACAGATTTAATACTAGGCTTTTTCATAGGCTCTACATACTGTACATACCCATTGAACTAAGCATTCACATGTGCTGTGAATGACTAAATGTTCCCTGAGGCGGCAAGCATCTGACCCAATGATGGCCCTTATTCTCCCTAGCAGATGCAGTGAGTGCAATTACTGCTCACACAATTACTGCTCCTTGCAGTGCACAGCAGGCCGTCGGGTTCTGTCTAACACATCTACCCCCAAAAAAAAAACAATCTCCACAGCTCTGCTGGCATGAAGGAATCCTCTTAGTGGCCATTTCAAGTTGTCAAAACAGTAAATAATGTATCTGAACTTTGAAGCCATAAGCGGGGACATGGAGATTTTAGTATATGATTGACAGTATAGTCAATCATAGAGTGTATATGTAGGTAAAAGGATAATATGGCATCATCAACAGATACTATAAAAACAAATAAATTGTTCTCCAGATTATTGCAGCAGTCTTATCTAAATAAGGTAATTCACTCCAACAATAATCTCCTGTCATTGAGTTTTTAGGGATTCTGGGCTATTTCGGGCTTTTATTGCCATCTCTCAGGTGGAAAATACTCTGAAGGAATGAGGGTTTTCTCGTCTTATTATTAATCAAACCAACAATGCATCAAAGAAATAACTGGCGCAGAATGTACTTCTGTTGCCCCTCAACGACACTCTGCTGACCAATTTCCCATCACTTGCTCTGACTCACCCCCATTTTGAAGAAGCAGCACAATGACTTTATTACCGCGGCACCGGCAGACGGGGACTCATAAAGCTGACGGCTGTGATAACTTGTCCCCTACCTTGTCATGGCTCGGAGAGGAGGATGGAACAAAGGTGTGATGGAGAAGGGCATGACGCAGTGTGCTCAATGGGTTTTCCCAGTGACACCCTGTCGCTCCAGATTTAAAGGCTGAGGGAGAGGCCCAGACAGTGATGGGTGATGGAGTAGCACACGGAGATGCACACAGGGCCGATGTACTTTGGTGTTTACGTCTTGCCGTGCACATCTCCAAAGAGCAGTTTGTTCTCTTGACTGAGGCATTCTTTAAGGGCTTGAGGTGAGGAGGGCATTGGTGCATACTGACTTTCTTTTAACCCTAGTGGTTTCTAGAGATAGCTTTATAGGGTGCTTACCTTTTCAGTTTTTCAGAGAAGTCCATACATTAATAGTATTAATATTAAATCATGTCACAATATCATCATTATTTAATGTGGGCACCTATCCATGACTGCTGAGTTGGATAAGCAGAACATACTCTCCTCCTTTCTGGTTTGATCGGAAATTCAGCTCTGTGAGAATAATTTAAAACAAATGTACTGGACTAACACAAAGCCGAATGTTTAGTACAACATTTTCTGCAAGATAACATATTCCAGGGGCCAGATGTATAAACGATTCTTACAACTACTGAATGCACCATGTCCTGTACATAAACTGGCATTTATAAAAGAAGAACATGTGGTGAGCATGTGCACTCCGGATACTTCAGACCTAGTACTAACTGTTATCTAGATTGAGCAGAGTGAAATAAACTAAAGTGGAAAGACAATTTTTCTGTGTTTGTGCTTTTTTTCTTACACCTAATGTTAAATAAACCCCCAAAAAAGGACTGCACACCACCATCAAGACTTTAGAATCCCACACACCTGTCAATTACAAATCCTGGTCCGAAACCACTTTTTAGTAATTATATAACTTATTGTGGAGCACTGTGTAAGCTCCAACATGGATATGCGTACTATAATCAAAATAAAATCATTTAAAAATAATAATCGAAGTCACTGCTGATTACCTTTACCATGCTTGAGGCCAATTATTGAGATACAGCACCACTGCTGCTCATAATTGGGACACACACACACACTGAATAAACAGTAATGTGTCATCACCATCAGGGATACTATTATACTGTTATACTGTTATTTCACAACAATTCAGACTATTGATTTTGATCCTGACAATAGTTTTCAATTGAGATAAATGTAAAAACTTGTAAAATGTGTGTTATTTTTGTTGGAAAAAAGCTTTGGTTTATAAATCAGAGTATTTTGAATAGCTGAGCAGTTTAAGAGGTCATCACTGGTGGGAGGTTATCATCTCCTATTCACAGCTCTGTTAAGTTTGCTCGGGGGTACTGACGACCTCTGCGCTGACACAAACGTATTGCTGGTGTAAATCACACTCCAGCCACGCACCACTCCTGCCCTTTCTCCATGAATATTTAAACCAGTATACATACACACCACGCTGCCTTACATTGTCTAGAATAGTATTTCTTGCCTGCAGTTACGCATGAATTATGCCTTTGTCTAAGGAAGTGCAACTTTGGACATTTTTCGTTTCTATCTCCGGCATATCCAGACACATTCTGATGACATATTAGATGAGAAAATATCCAAAAGGAATACCTGCTTCGTGCACTAGATGTTTTTTCTCGGGGAGGTTACTGGGGACACAGAAGTGACGGGGTGTATCCACACTAATGCATCTCTGCTCACAGACAGATGACACACCTCCAGACCTAGCTGTTCATTTACCTCCACAATCAAGATTCACGGCTCTATTTTCCACTGCCCTGTTTGCCAGAGGTGCTCTGTTTTCTTCAGTGTTAAATGAATTAAATGGGCGGACTGCCAAGAGCCCTGCTCATTCCACACACACCAGATATAGCAGCGTGTCTGCATCTCGGGTATGTATAGACAGAAATTAGAAGTGCACTCACACGTTGCCTGCGGCTTATTCAAAGTGCTGAATTTTGGTTTCAGAGCTCTGCACCATGACCTCTATTTCTACAGGTCAAGCTGCGTTAATGTCATGATAAGAAAAAAAAAAATATATATATATATATATTATGACGGCTTTAAGTTATAATTACCAAAAGCATTACTTTTAAATGCCAGCTAAGATTTTACACTTGGGTGCACAAAATAAGTTGCTAAAGAATGAGGACAGTTGCTGTGCTAAATAAGCTGCAGAAAGCCTTCGTGTCTGAGAAACAGCGAGCGGCAGACAGCAGAGCTTCGGCTCTGCATGACTGGCTCTGTCAACGGCAGCATACGGAGGTCTGGCGCAGGCCAGGTGGCTCTTACATCTGGCCCATTAGCTTCCAACCACTGCAATGACTCTCCACACCGCTGAAAGCCTGTTGAAATAATATCATCAGGACCTGTAAGTGTTGAAGGCCGCCTTGCCCATTGCCTGCTCAGAATAGCGAGTCATGGCCACACACTGAATCTGACCTGTCAGCTCTTAAGGCCGGGTCCATCCCGGTATTGAATATCTTGCAAAACTATGAGGTCAGTGATACAGTGTGCATCAAACTAATGTAGCTCATCCACAAACATTTCTATCAATTTGGTGATTGATTTCCAAGTATAGTAATCTAATAACCTTTAAGTTTTTTGACTGGCCAGCCGAAAAACAAGCAACTCTAATATGTCACAGTGGGTTCTGGGAAGTTTGTTCACCTTTAATGGATTAAAAGACGAGTCAATTAATCCATAATGATAATTATAATAATCAGTTGCAGCCCAAGTGGCAGTTCAGATCAGACTTAAGTGTCCTTACAGTAATAATATTTCTCTGTATTGCATCAAGCTAATGGAAAATCGTTATGGTTGACTGCATTTGCTAAATCTCACAAGCCAAATAAACCGCACGTTTTGTTAACATTTTAAAATGCTCAACAGCAGCCGTTCATTTAAAAAAATGATTTCAAATGAAACAGATGAACCGCTATCGATAAACTACAACAACTTATACAACATATCTTTATGGATTTCATTTCTAAGATCAAAAGCATAAGGTTAAGTTGTTGCTGTTGGCGCTGCAAACGTATTTTTCACTGAGATTAAATAATATATGTTTTTGTCTGGGACTTCAATTCAATTCAATTCAGTTTATTTTGTATAGCCCAGAATCACAAATTACAAATTTGCCTCAGAGGGCTTTACAATCTGTGCACATGCGACATCCTCTGTCCTTCCCTCACATCGGCACAGGAAAAACTCCCCTAAAAAACCCCTTTAACAGGGAGAAAAAAGGAAGAAACCTATGGGAGAACAACAGAGGAGGGATCCTTCTCCCAGGATGGACAGAATGCAATAGATGTCATGTGTACAGAATGAGCAGCATAACAGTTCTTAGATACAACACATTCAATGTATATGACATAAATGATTCATATAATAAGACTACTTATAATAACAGCAGCAGTTATTACAGTAGAATTATAGCCATGAAAATAGGGATAGTAATGTGACTAATAATAATAATCGAAGTAGCAGTGGGTGTCAGTCGGCTCACAGCAGGAGGCACGACTACGGTCCAGGTACCACAACGATTCATGGAAACCTGCAGAACGAGAAAGCAAAAGGGCTTCAGGGTGGAAGTAAAGCTAAAATGCTTAATGGTACAGGTAATAGTAATAGTAATGTGACTAGTAATAATAATAATAATGGTGGTAGCAGTCGGTGTCAGCAGGGCCGTAGCAGGATGCACGTCCACGGTCCAGGTACAGCCACGATTTATAGAAGCCTGCGAAGCGAGAAAGCACAAAGACTCCAGGGTACAAGCAAGTCAATAAGCGTAATAGTACAGGCAATAATAATAGTAATGTGACTAATAATGATAGTGGTAGTAGTAGTGGGTGTCAGCAGGGCCTCAGTAGGTGGCACGATGACAGTCCAAATATAACCCCGATTCCTGGGAACCTGCGAGGCGAGAAAGCACAAGAACTCCGGGGAAGAAGCAAAATCAGTAATGTGCATAAATAGGAGATTAATACATAAAGAAGGAGGGAGAGAAGAGGAGAGAGGAGCTCAGCGTATCCTAGGTAGTCCCCGGCTGTCTAGGCATATAGCAGCATATCTAGGGGCTGGACCAAGGCGAACCTGAACCAGCCCTAACTATAAGCGCTATCAAAAAGGAAGGTCTTAAGCCTGCTCTTGAAAGTGGTGAGTGTGTCTGCCCCCGGACTGAAACTGGAACCTGGTTCCACAGAAGAGGAGCCTGATAACTGAAGGCTCTGGCTCCCATCCTACTTTTATATACTCTAGGAACCACAAGTAACCCTGCATTGATTGAGCGCAGCTCTCTAGTTGGGTAATATGGAACTATAAGTTCCTTAAGATAAGACGGTGCCTGACCAGTTAGAGCTTTGTAGGTAAGTAAAAGAATTTTAAATTCTATTCTTGATTTAACAGGGAGCCAGTGCAGAGAAGCTAATACTGGAGTAATATGATCTCTTTTCTTAGTTTTTGTTAGAACACGTGCTGCAGCATTCTGGATCAACTGTAAAGATCTAAGAGACCTATTAGAGCAGCCTGATAATAAGGAGTTACAGTAATCTAGTCTAGAGGTAACAAATGCATGAACTAGTTTTTCTGCATCACTTTGAGACAGGATTTGCCTGATTTTCGCAATGTTACGTAAATGAAAAAAGGCT
This sequence comes from Anoplopoma fimbria, assembly GCF_027596085.1. Taxonomy (NCBI): domain Eukaryota; kingdom Metazoa; phylum Chordata; class Actinopteri; order Perciformes; family Anoplopomatidae; genus Anoplopoma; species Anoplopoma fimbria. The sequence goes on along the minus strand of NC_072470.1, from coordinate 11,251,212 downwards.
GTCCTTGAGATCTGTTTTATATAAGAGTTAAAAGACAGATCCTGGTCAAAGATAACTCCAAGGTTCTTAACGGTAGTGCTGGATGCTAGAGCAATGCCATCTAGAGAAACTATATCGTTAGATAATTGAATTCGAAGGTGATCTGGGCCTAGTAGGATAACTTCTGTTTTTTCAGAGTTTAACATTAAAAAGTTACAGGTCATCCAGGTTTTTATGTCCGTAAGACATGCTTGAAGTTTAGAGAACTGGTTAGTTTCGTCTGGCTTAATTGATAGATATAACTGGGTATCATCTGCATAACAATGAAAGTTTACTGAGTGTTTTCTGATAATATTCCCCAAGGGAAGCATATATAAGGTAAATAAAATAGGTCCAAGAAAAGACCCCTGTGGAACTCCGTGACTAACCCTGGTTTTCATCGAGCTTTCATTGTTTACATATACAAACTGAGATCGATCTGATAAATACGACTTAAACCAGCTAAGTGCGGTTCCTTTAATGCCTATAAGATGCTCCAATCTCTGTAATAGGATTTGGTGATCAATGGTATCAAATGCAGCACTAAGGTCTAGCAATACAAGTACAGAGACAAGTCCTTTGTCTGAAGCTATTAGAAGGTCATTGGTAATTTTCACCAGTGCCGTCTCTGTGCTATGATTCACTCTAAATCCTGACTGAAAATCCTCAAATAAACTATTGTTATGCATAAAGTCACAGAGCTGATTTGCTACTGCTTTCTCAAGGATCTTAGAGAGGAACGGAAGGTTAGATATAGGTCTATAGTTAGCCAACACCTCTGGATCTAGAGTAGGTTTCTTAAGAAGAGGTTTAATTACAGCTAGTTTGAAGGCCTGTGGTACATGGCCCGTCAGTAAAGACAGATTGATAATTTCTAATAAGGAGTTGCTAATTAAAGGTAAAACTTCCTTAAGCAGCCTAGTCGGAATCGGGTCTAAGAGACAGGTGGAAGGTTTAGACTTAGAAATAGTTAAAGTCAATTGTTGAAGGTCGATGGGAGAAAAGCCATCTAAATATATTTCAGGTTCTACAGCTATGGATCGATCGGTACTGGTTGAGGGCAGTAGATTATATTTTTTCTCTAATAGTTAGAATCTTATCATTAAAGAAGTTCATGAAGTCACTACTACTGAGGTTTATAGGAATACACGGCTCAACAGAGCTGTGACTCTCTGTCAGCCTGGCTACAGTGCTGAAGAGAACCCTGGGGTTGTTCTTATTTTTCTCTATTAATGCTGAATAATAGGCTGCTCTAGCATTACGGAGTGCCTTCTTATATATTTTAAGACTGTCTCGCCAGACTAACCGCGCTTCATCCACATTGGTGGAACGCCATATCCTTTCAAGTTTTCGCGATATTTGCTTTAAATCGCGGGTTTGAGGATTATACCATGGAGCAAACCTCCTTTCTTTTATTAGCTTCTTTTTTAGAGGAGCTATAGAGTCCAGTGTCATTCGCAGTGAGCATGCAGCACTATCAACAAGATGGTCAATCTGAGACGGACTAAAGCTAGCGTAGGAGTCCTCTGTTATATTGAGCAATGGTACTGAATAAAACCCTGAAGAAATCGCTTCTTTAAATTTAGCTACAGCATTATCAGATAGACATCTAGTGTAGAAACTTTTGCCTAATGGCGTACACTCTGGTAGAACAAATTCAAAGGTTATTAGAAAATGGTCCGATAAAAGAGAGTTCTGTTGAGAGACAATTACATTTTCTACTTCAATACCATAAACCAGAACAAGGTCGAGGGTATGGTTAAAAGAGTGAGTCGGTTTATGTACACACTGACAGAAGCCAATAGAATCTAGTAATGAACCAAACGCAGTACTAAGGCTATCATTATACACATCCACATGAATATTAAAATCCCCTACAATAATAACTTTATCTGTCTTAAGGACTAAACTAGATAAAAACTCTGAGAATTCAGATAGGAATTCAGAATACGCACCTGGTGCACGATACACTATAACAAATAAAATTGACTTTAATGCTTTCCCGCTCGGGTTTGAAAGACTAAGAACAAGGCTTTCAAATGAGTTGTAATTTAATTTAGGTTTAGGGTTTATTAATAGGCTTGAGTCAAAGATAGCTGCTACTCCACCTCCTCGGCCTGTGCCTCGAGGGATATGAGTATTAATATAACTTGGAGGAGTTGATTCATTAAGGCTAACGTACTCTTCATGACACAGCCAGGTTTCAGTAAGACAAAATAAATCAATATGATTATCTGATATTAAATCATTTACAAGTACACCCTTAGATGACAGAGATCTAATATTTAAGAGTCCACATTTAACTGTCCTGTTTTGATGCACTGTTGCATCGGTTGCCTTAACTTTTATTAAGTTATTTTGTATAACTCCTCTTCTGTTGACTTTAAATAATTGAAGTGGCCGTGGGGCAGACACAGTCTCTATAGGGTTTTGGGTGGGTAACTGGGTGGGTAACTGCTCCAAAGGAAGCGCAGAGAGGTGTGAAAGACTGCGACTCTGCTTCAACCGAGATAATCTAGAGAACAGTCCGTCTCTTGTGAATTTTGTGTCCCTTTCAGGTCGTGGTAGTTAACGCGAACAAAGCAGCCAGGTCTTTGGCCTTTACTTTCCGGTCTCCAGTCCCCTGACTCTCGGGGACAAACCCCCAACCTCCAAACGCATGTCTCTTGCCCTGAGCAGTGCACTAAGTGACACATTCTATCCATCAACTGCTGCCCTGCAACATACCAAGCAAAAAAGTGCAGGGATGGCAAATTTTTCATGCATATGATATTCGGGCTACAGTGCATCCGCCTACGTTAACCCAGGAGAGGGAAACTGGGGGGGCTGGCTGCTTTGAAGATGGATTACCAGATCACGTCACGAGAAAAGAGGCAGCAATTTCAGGAGAAGGCACTCAGAGCGAGTAGAGTGTGTGGGGAGAGGAATACAGATGCTCATTTGGAGTTTATTTCCATGTCAACAGAGGAATACTGTGTATTAATGCTGTCAAATACTTCAGACCCCCAGCTAAAAGCCACTCTTCTCTTTTCTTCTGTCTCATAAATAATAGTAAAAATAGATGTTGTGGCCTTATATTTGAAATTATAGTGCCACTGACAAAGTCACAGATAAGTGGTGATAACACGTGATTATAATTTTTTTTTGCTTTCTCCCATTTGGTTTAAGCAATCAATTTTTCTAACAGCCAGGCTACATTTGGCATGTTAGAAATCACTTCACTTCAGCACTGTGTTTTATGGCTGCAATTCTATTGAGCGAAAAATGAAACGCATAATTTGGGGTTGAACAGACTGCCCAATTCATTTTATAAAAGGGGACACAAGCCAAAGAAAAAAAGTAAATGGCAATCTGTGGGTTGTTCCATAATTTATCAGCATGATACAGCAGTGACAAAGAAGGTAAAGGTGAATTGTTGCTCTATTTTTTTCTCAAATTAACAAATAAATAAGGACAAATAACAAACAATAACAAAAAGACAACATCGATCTTTTTGTCCTTCAATGACATGGGCTTGATGAAGTTGCTCCTGACTAAAGAAAGACCTGTGTAACGAATGCCTGATTCTCTTTCTTGCCAAAAACGGCATTACAATACCCCTAATGGATTCTGGATATATGTGGACATGCTCCCAGCAAGTTATGAATTAAACCCCCAGAGATGAATTGTGGGAGGAAGCTGGGGAGTCCTAGGGTGGGGAAAAACAGGCCCAGCAGACACATGACCCCATTCATAAACCAGGGGTAGGGGCAGCCATTATCATAAGCTCTCTGAAATGAACCACAATCCATCACATCCAAGGTTAGCAGCTCTCACTCAGCAATGCTTTTTCATCTCAAGGACAGCATGGGAGAAAACGGGCAAAGACAGCTGTAAGAGCAGGGTGATTATAACTCTATAACTTCAACAAAACGCCATGTCCGTTGACAAATGCATTAATTAACAAGATAAGATACAAGTATTGGTTCTGTATTTCTGTTTCATGTGTACAGTTTCCAGTATTAGTTCTGGTCAGGATACAAAACAGTCTCACAACGTTTCCTAAAAGTGAGCAGAGCTCATATCGTTGCTATGAATAATGACTAGAGTGCTTGATTTCGTCATATTAGAGAATTATGATGAAAATGAAAAGGTTAGCAAAAGGCCAACAGAAAAACCTTTAGTTAAAGGGTTGCTTTCTGACCTGTAACTTATCCTCCTATTATTTACAATCCCACTATGGGTTAAGCTAAAAATGTCCTCATTTCAAGCTTTAAGTTGCTCAAATTAAACGGTAGCACGCTTATCTAATGCACACAAAGACAGGGCCAAAGGTTGAAGCCAGAAAGTGATTCAAACACATCCATTCAACACATTAACAGTCAGAGTGCAACACAATCTGCCATTTGGAAAGGTGTTTTGGAAAGTAGTTGAACCAAGACAAAGACAATATAGTCTGAACTGGGTTTTCTGTGCATCTAAAATATAACTTCACAAAGTCAAAGCTGCAGCACAAACAATAAGCAAATATACTTGGTGATGTATAATGTGATTTAGGTAGCGTCTTTACTTTAAAAGAGTAAGTAAGGTCATCGTGGCACATGAACGCACCACCGCAACAACAAGTGTCCCCAAGGCCACACATGGTGAGACCAGTATGCTGCTTGGCTATTGCTATTAAAAATAAATAAAGTAAAACAGAGAATGAGTTTTCACTGTTTTGTAACCAGGCATTTGGCAGCAAATATGGAACATAGTTAACTGAAAAAAATGCTCAGAAAAATGACTCCATTACATCTATGCCTCCATACTTGAGTAAACTCTATCAGCTGATGAAGACTGTGTTACTGTCGTTAGGTCTGGAACAAGCTAGTCAATTCTGAGTTGAGATTATTTTGTTTAAAACATACATTTTACCCTGTAACTGCATAGTAAAGTGGGAACTCTGATGCTATTTCATTACTTTAAAGGAACAGTTTGCTATTCTATGTTATTAGCTCACAAGATTTGACATTGTGTATTGACTAGGACTGGACCTGAATATGTAACACATTGCTCCTTTAAGGCAGGGTCACACACTCTTGGGCTCACACTTTCCTAGTTTACTTTCATACAGAACTTGAGAGTGTGGGCAAATTTTAAATTGGATGATGTGGAAGATTTTAAATAACCTTGTGTGGCCTTGCTGTTGCTGTCTCTCCCTCCAGCTCTGTCCTTATTCATGCTTCTCAGAACTTTTCTATTGTGATTGAGATTGGATGTGTGCCCCACACTTCATTGGCACTAGCTTATTAAAGTTAAACTTCAATATACAGGGAAGGAATCTGAGTTAGGCCACTGTGTCTTGCATGTCTGTCTGAGAGAGAAGTGAGGGACTGAGAAACATCGCCTTCATCAGGCTTTTTTGATATAATTACCTTTTGGGAGCGCACAGCAGCAGTGTTTTCATAATACCAATATGACAGGACACTGGGTAAGAGGAGGAGTGTGGCTAAGGGATGTTTGAGGCTGATGGGGAGAAAGGAGATTTTTACCCCGAAGAGTGGGAAGAATTGGTGGAAGAAGACGATGCATTCAGAGGCCATCTCTGCCAGACAACCACTGCTAGCTCAGCAAGTCAAACCCCTGCAGCTCATTACAGCACACTAGACCGCTGTAGTTTGTCCAGTGTGTCGGACTCCTGTAGTTCGTCCTCTAAGGTTGGCCCATTGTTTAAGAATGCCACCTCAAAAAGCACTTGCGTACTCTTGAGCTGCGAAAGCAACTCAAAGAATTGAATAAGCCTTCCATATTCTGAGCCCTTTGGGAGATGGATCACTCCTACTCCCTCTCCCACACAATGTATCTATTTAATTAAGTTCTCTCTACATATCAGTCTAACTTTGATAAAGCCCCATGGGAGCATCAAGCAAGTTTGTGACTTACCAATTCATGTAGCACTTATTATATTCGTATTAGTCTGTTGCAATTATTGTTTTCGTAGTAATTTGCCTCTGCACTATACTTTTGCTCTGGCTTATGCTTTAAGATGCTTGTTTAAGAAAGGAGATGCACTTATGACTTCTGGTGACTAGTAGTTCTCTTGAATACCTATGTTGAATACACTTCCTGTAAGTCGCTTTGGATAAAAGCGTCTGCTAAATGACTGTAATGTAATGTAATGTAAATGCAGCCTTCTCTAGTCAGGTGCTGAAACAGCGGAGCGGGAGAGTTCTGCGTCCTTGCTGGCAACATCATCATTTCCTTTCCCTGTGATGGACAAAAACAGTGTAATCTATCTGAAGACAATGTATTTTTCTTCTGTGATTTCAACAGCTAAATCAAAAACTCAAAAGTTTTTTTTACCTTCCATACAGAGAGTCCCTCAACTGGAGTCCAATTATGAAGGTCTTACTTGCTGCACCACTGGACAGATGAATTGTCCTTGAGGTCTGTGTGAAAATATGAACCAAAAAGTATAACGATCATACACATGTACATGACTTCATCTCTCACAGAGCCTTCTGGCAACATCAAAACCGGGTAATGGAGGTCTGCACAGGGCGGGCTGGCTCTGTCCCATCAGACCACCAGCAGATGTTGGTTGCACAGATTTTCTTTATTTCCTTACCCCCTTTTCCCTACTGCTGTGTGTGTGTGTGTGTGTGTGTGTGTGTGTGTGTGTGTGTGTGTGTGTGTGTGTGTGTGTGTGTAGCTTGTAATGTGCTGGACAGTCTAATGTTTGTTAAAAAGGTACCAAACTGCTACAAACAAACACTATATATTGGAATCTTTTAGAGCTTCTCTGAACATAAATGGTTCTGTAAAATGTGAATGGTGCATGGCTCAGGTTACAGATTGAGGGCTGACGGGCAAGTCAAATAAGTTTTATTAATACAGCCCATTATTACAAGTTTGCATAAAGGGGCTTTTAAATCTGTACAGAATACAACACCCTCTGTCCTTAAACCCTTACTTCGGATAAGGAAAGACCCCAACCCCCCAAAATGAGCCTTTAACGGAGCAGGCTCGATGCAGTGGATTGCAGGGGCTTGACGTGCACTGAAGAAAGTCTGCAGATGTGTCCAGATGTGGTTTAGAGAGCAACTGGAGTATCTCTGCTAACTTTGTGAAAACAATAAATCTATTCCTCACATTAATTCAACCATATCCACAAATCAAATTTGTTTAAAAGATGTTTTTACTAAAAATAAGTATCATTACCAAGTGGAGGGGTCCGTAAACCCTGCAAAATCCTTAAAAAAACCGAGCAATTCTTGCTTTTAACAGTTTTCAAATATATATATATATATATATATATATATATATATATATATATATATATATATCTCCCTAACCAAGAGGCATTTTTATTGGTAAATGAACTGAGCAAGCAAAGCGCCTCAGACCAGCCATGCACTACTTGAAAGGTCAAGAACATTCCATTGTGTTTTATAAAATTCATCCTGAGGTAAGATAACAACACATTAAATATTTATTCTATTCTCATCTCTAATATTACAATGCCAAAACAACAAATACTTGGTCCAATAGTGAATGTTTTTTATTACTTTATTACTTTTGCTTGGTCAGAAAGTTCCATTTGTTTAAAACAATGAATGATAAAGATTGTATTCAACAGATGGCTTGAGAGAGAATGCAACATATATAGATGGTTTCAGTGGAACTTGCCATTAACTTGAACTGGCACCAATTCAAAATAAGAATGACGTCAGGGTGACGTCATGGTCCTACTTTATAGATTCCTTGTGCACGGGGCTGCAATCCTACAGTCACGAATATGATATGAGTCTAATGAGCTGAGTTTAGCTGTGCAACGATAACAGCGCACCAACAGCTATGCCACCTGCAGCATTCAAATATAACAGTTAAAAATATTATAACTGCAATTTAATAATTACGCAAATAACTCACCTGTTGCAGAGCACAAAAATATAATTTTTTGGGTGAAAAAAAAACCGCTTAACGTTCGTGTTTCTCCTGTAATATTGCAACACGTGGCGGTAGTCCCCTTCTGTCTACACTAATTAGTGTGAGGACAGTTGCAGCTGGCTAATTGCGGCTGCACGTGCGGCGTCCGTAGCGCGCGCCCCAGCAGCCACAAAGCTTGATTCAGAGTCAGCAAGTCCATTCAAGTATATAAAAAAAAAAATGTAAATTCAACTCCAGGTCAGTTGAACTAAGCAAATTCATTTAATTTTACGTTTGAAGTATTTAAATACTACTAAATTAATACTGCATATGAAGTTATACCATAAGAAATTGTTAATTTAGGGTTCAATTTGTGCTTATGAATATGGGGGCAATGGTTTGAGCTCCGACTTTTTTTCAACCGCAGTACGGGTAGCCTCGTGGGACATACTAATCCATAAAACACAATAATAGCCGTAGCCAGCTCTACTGGTCAAGTCCAGCAGATGGCGACAAAGTAACCAAAAAAGGTCGATCAACGACAAGATTGTAAGGTAGGCTTAAATGTAGACTGTCGCAACTTTGTATATAAATTATTACATCTTTACATTGTAATTTGTGCACAGCAAACAAAGAAGCAGAAAAAAACAGCCAAATAAAGAAAATACTATGTCATTAATAATGAAATAAAATAATACAGGTGATGAATCAGAAAAAAGAGAATACACTATTTTTGGTTGGTAAATTCATTAGATCCTGTTAGTATTCAAAAACTTAAAATCCCTATTGTTCAGGAGCACTTTAATGCCACGCAATTTCCTGTGATCAAGAGTTGGGAGTCAGACACCCCCCAAAAAAATAAAAACGGCAGCTTGAAGCTTGTAAATCTCACTCCCAACAGAACATATCTAATCAAGTTTGCTCTGTCTGTTTGCTTCGCCGTTATTTTGCCAAAACAACGGAGCAGCAGGGTGTCATGGTGATTAAGGAGACCGCCCTTCAACTGGAGGATGCTGTGCTCGGGCCCCCGTGTTGGCGAGCATCTGTCCGGTTGTTGTGTGTCTCTGAGCAACAGAGTGACCCCCCCCCACACAGACCTCAAGGGAGGTCTGTTTCCCTTTGCCACCTGGGGAGGATTTCCATCAAAGCCTCACAAACTTTGGGGAGATGAGTGTATACAACACACTATACGTCAGGGAAATAAACTTTTGGCTACATTTTCCATTCATTTGTTTTCCACCCACAGCTCTACCAATTCAAAGCAGCCGTAGTGGGCCTGTCTGGCCCACTCAGTAGGGGAAAGGGGGGTCGTCATTAAACTAAATTCTCTTCATTACATTTGGTGGCCTAGAGAGCCTGAATTTAGGTTGAAATTGTTGTCATCATTACATGAAACAGAGCATTAAACTCCTTGACTTCTATATACAGACTGAGAATTTCCAGAGAGACTAAGTAACGCATTTTTTTAATTGAAGAAATCCTGGATCACTATAGCAACTGTATCCTCAGCATCATCAAGCCAAACCGTCCACCTGAGACCGCTTTGCCTACGCAATAAGAAGCCCCCTTCTAACGCCGAAATCATTAAAAGGGATGACAAAAAAATCAGGCTGATCTGACAGTGGAAAAGAGTGATGGCGGCTTGTTAATTCATAATCACCCTGAATTAATGATTGAGTGAGACTGAGAGGCACGGGGCATATGGAAAAGAGAGGGCTGCAGATGCTCCCCAGCGCCTGGGGGGCTTCTAGGAATGAGAGCAACTCGGTGCCTTGTCACACACAAGCGCGCCTGTATGCATGCCCATAAGCATAAACACACACACACACACACACACACACACACACACACACACACACACACACACACACACACACACACACACACACACACAATCCCAGCATGAAAACGTCTCTGATAAGGAAATGGTTTCAGTTTTATTCAGCATTCAGACCACATCAGACAATATTTTTTTTTTTGTTTAAATCTTAGTGGTTTGGATGCTGACAGCCTGAGGGAACTTAAATAATGAAAAAGAGATATTTACTCATCCCTGGACAGTAAATTGCAGAGGGGACGCTTGAAATAACATCCTTTCCCTTCCCTTCCCTTCTCCTTCCCTTTGTCTTGAGCATATCAATCCAATGAATCCAAAAGCTAAAGTTTATCCTTTAATAGATTTTCTGCCGATTTACCTGAAGTGCTTTTCTACTCGAGTTACTCAGTCATTCACTCCATATCTCTAAACTGGATCGGAGCATGGTGCAGCAATTGTGTAGACCGCAATTGAAATAAAAAAACGCCTCCTCTGAGAATCCCCCCCCTCCCGACGCCTCGAGCAAAAGCAGAAGGGTTTCTTTTTCTTTGACCAAAAGGATAATCTGGACAAGCCACAAAGAAATCTCTGTGGATTCATTTTCTTGGTCAGAGAATATTGCACATCCCATCTTCTAACGTGCACTATATAGCCAAGGGATGCTGGAATAAGTGTCCAGACTTTGGCACTGTGAGCGGCCTCTAACAGTCTGCTATCAATATCAACAGCTGGCATAAAAAAAGGAGGAGAAAACCCTTTATCCCATGAGCATAAAGCTGGGAATGGATGCTTTCCTGGTATTTTGTGAAAATAAAAGATTGCAACCCGAAGAAACTGCAAGCACTGTTCTTTTTTTTTTTATTATTCATGCTCATAGAATCAGGTGTGCATTGAGATTTGGGAATGACTGCTGGCTATTATTTTGTTTCAAACATGTTCTCCAGCATCAAAGCATGCTTGTATCATTAGTGTATTACAAAGAAGTTCAGAAAATATCTGGAATTCAAAGTTTGTAAGTGCTTACAACAGATAACTAAAGTTGCCTACTGATGTGTATCTTACAGACCTTTGTTGTTGGGACATATCATCTGGTCGAGGTACTTTGCTAGGTGGTTAAATGGTTCTAGAGGATATGTGTCACAGTCAAGTCTTCTTCACCAGTCGACGGTAACACAATTATCCAGTTGAGAAGAGACTACCATAACTGATTCAGCCCTCCACTGATACATTAAACTTCTAACACAAAGCTTGATCACAATGACTCATGTCTGATCCCGCACCTCGGAAATCCGCTTCGGTCTCAAACGCTAATCTCCGGCTGTGCGACTGTGGTTTCGTGGGAAGAAAATTTGTCTTGAAGTAGCTGGAACTGATTAGGAATGAGTGCTGAATGACAGAGTAGAGGGCAGAGATTTGTGAATGAGGCAATCTTCCTGATTGAACTTCGGGGCTAAGCTTCATTTAGCTGCTATTGAGACAGAACAATAGGGACTCAACAGTGCGGATTCGTTAAAAACGTGTCGTTTGAGCCCATGGGTATTGAGGGCTAATTCAGTTTTAGTGACACATGCCTTAGACCACTTAAATCTAAATTCCTTTTTGGCTTGACTAATGATAAAGCTGTCTAAGTTGCAAAATAAATGAATATTTTCTTTAAAGAGTCAGCATGTGACTCAGCAAAAATCTTGTGAAGTACTTACAATGGCATTTTGCGTACAAAGAACCCTTGTGATGGTGACATTTAGCACAGGAAGTAGGTCTGATTAGGACCACATATGATTGTTCCTGTCACCATAATTTGAGCTTGGATAAGGCAGTTTTACGTGTTTCCCAGAATGCATCTTCACAACTGGTTGGTTAAACTCAGCACTCTCAACACTTTCAGACTGAGCTGCTGCAGAGCCAGCTGCAGGGCCCCATTATTGGCCCTCTATATTTAGCTGTCAGGTGAACTCCTGCATGTTTCTAGGTTCCTATAGAAGTGTACAGTCCTTAGTAACGATTTTTGAGCTTTGAAAGTCTAATGGATGTCTGGATTTAGAAGTAGTGTCACTACTCTAACCACGTTGCACTTAAGTTAGCAGAAGCAAGAGCTGCTCCTTTCACTTCCCCTCTCCTCCTCGGACTGTCTTACTCTGCTGACTTCACCATTACCGCCCTGACTGGCGACAGCTGTGGAACACGCTGCATTCACACCGTGTCAGCATAATGGTGAAGAACGGAAAAAATGTCCCATTATTTTGACTTTGGGGGGCATTATTCCAGGATTTGTAGTCACACCGGCTGATTGGACATTTGACCTAAAATGGCTATTTATGGGAGATATTATAGGAATTACAAGTAGATGATTGATGAGAATGTTTTTGTTACTCAGTGGTTGCATTCTATACAATATGAGGTGAACGCAGCACTAGCATTCAATCTCTGTCAAGACCTGTGTTTTAGTTGTCATATGCTCCCTGTACTTGGTATTCCTCACAATCACAGTCACATAAGCCAAACTCGATAGCTCTATTGTTCATATAAAAGTAAATTACTCTTGGCACTTGAGCTTGACTCTAAATTTCCCCTTGGACACCGTCTTGAGAAAACTCATCTCTGGCCTCTTCCCACCTGCCACAGAGGAGCAGGTGACTCTTAACTTGCTGCTGTGTTGGAATTAGGATCATATTTTTTAAATAAGTTTTCTTTTTTTTTCTGGGTTAGGCCATCTTGCCTAAAATTAGATGGCCTTCATCTTAATAGAATAAGGTCTCAGATGGTCCTCTTACTTCCCTGTTTGATACTTTGCCTACCATATCGCAATGTGAATATTTTGCAAAAGTCCTGCGTCACCACTATGGAGGATGTTACCTGCCTGGAATATTAAGCTGTTACTCTATTAAGTCGTAAATAAGTAACTCAATGTCCAAATAGAAGGGAGAAAAATGCAGGGTCAACATAATTACACGCCCACAGGAAATGTTCCCAGCATGCAATGTTCTCTGGATAAAAGGTGGAGGTTGTTAAATGTGATAGCCAGCAGTCTGTCAGGCTTGATGACAAGATTAATTGAGGGCAAACTTTTGTCTCAACAGACGCTCCTCTTTTAGTGCTTTTGGAATGAAGGCGAGATTTGATGAAGTACAAATGGAAGCACACGCACGTCGGTCGGGCTCAGTTCTATTGAGAGTAAGTAGTAAGACATAAAGACTATTACAAGAAATAAGGAAATAAAGCAAGACAAAAAAAGCAGTGGCAACACATTTCAGTTCAGTCTCTCTTCATGTGTTAGTGTGTGCATTGCAGGCCGTAAAATAATGGTTCCAATATACAGTATAATGAATTAAGCACAATATCTAAAAAAAAAAAGCCTTTTCTTTTTTACCACTGTTTAGTTATATATTGGGATGCCCCAATAAATGATTGGTAAACACTGAGCAAAAAAGGTTAAGACATGAAACAACACAAATATTGTCTTGCAAAGTCCGTGTAGGTAACAGTTTCTGCTATTTATTTCATCATTTTGTCTCTTTCTTGCTCATCTTCGGGGAGGCAATAACACTTTAAGGTCGCTTTATTGCTTGCAGCAACAATAGACGGCTCTATTATTCACATTATATTACAAACAGACACCCACATAAGCACCATCTTTCGAGAGCCAACTCCATACAGCTCGGACTTAGGCGGAAAAGCCATTTAACCCAAAACAGGCTGTGGGAATAAGAGATAAGACTCGGGCCAATCTGGGAGGTATTTGTATTTGGATCCATTCACAGATCCCTCTGTGTTACTGACAAGACACTATGACGTTCCTTTAAGGACACGTGTTACCATTCTACATGTCTTTCAAACCACACACCCTGTACATCGAATGTAAATCTCTGCTGCACAAAAGCATGTGCAACGAATACACATCACCCTAAAGCTCCAAACAGCAGTATCTATGGTTTGACAAAAGCACGAAGATCACTGAGAGAGTGTAAATGTGAGGAAAAGAATCAAAGATATTCAATCACCTGTCTCCCATTCGCGAGCCGTCCCATTCCTGCCACTCTTCACTAATATAACATAAGTTGTAGTGATTAGTTTTATAGGATTTCTTTCATTGCAATTTGCCCATTTATCTATAAGTTATGGATTAAATAAGCGTTGTGCTGTTGCTTCTGTGCCACTACAGCTGCTGCATTGCTCTCCGGTTCTGAAGGAGCTGATTGATGCCACTCATCCCGGCTCGTTATTACAGAAGAGCATGCTGCCCCTTTCCTCTGTGGAGACGGGGAATATCAAAATGCACTTAAGTGTTCGTTCGGAGAGGTAAGCCCCCAGGAGGGTGTGAGACCAAAGCCGCACCTCAGTGTTTGTTTGGCTAGTTCTCTCTCTCTGCTGTCCCTTCCTCGCCTCTGAACACAGATGGAGATTCATCTGTTGCCTGCTCCCCCTTGACTCGTTTTCCTTTTTCTATTCCCATCTTCACTCCCCCCCGTCCCCCCGTCCCCGTCCCCCCACACTCTCAAGAGCCTGTCTGCCAGCAGAAGCCCTGTACCTCACAGTGCGCTTATCAGACAGTTTATCCTTTTTCTGTGGGCGCCGTCCTCCATCTGTGGCTGTGACAGCCAATCGCCACGCCGAGGGTCCATTCCAAGCCGTGATTTAGGCACCCGGCCTTGCCAGCGCCGCTCCATCAACCCCCCTCTCATGTGAGTTTTTTGCACGCTATGTGCTTGGTCCATACGTACGGCCATTCCCTCATGAAAACAGACTTTAACGCATGAAAGAAAGCAGACATCAGACTGATCCTGCAAGTTTTTACACCTAAACACTCGCGATGCATATGTCAACATCCTGTGAATATACTATAAGTGGTGGAATAATAGGAAGGGGGCTAATGAAAAGGCCCTGTCTATTCACTCTCTTCCTGATAATAGCCTGGCTACAGTCGTATCGCTCAGCACTCGCAAACAACCTCAAGAGGTACCTTCGTTAATATTTCACTCGGTGTAGATAGTAAATAACAAGCAAGGCATTTCCAGAGAACAAGAGCAAACAGAACACAGCAAGAGAGAGGAAGGAAGAGGCAGAGAGGGGGAGAGTGGACGGCTGTCTCCCGGGTGTCAGCCACAATTGCGTCCTCATTTTTAACTTGTCAAGTCGGCTTTATCTGTTTTATCACCAATGGAACTCCAAACGCACCGAAGGCTAAGGCAGCTTGACAGAGCAAATATGGCTATTACAAATTTTTCCGATGAGGTAGCAAAAGGAGATTTGAGAAAAATGCCTGCCGTGCACCAGCTCTTTTTCCCTGCTCCTTAAAGAAGAAGAAAAAAGATACAAAACAGAAAATAAACAAAGGAGAAGTTCTTATCCAAGCAACACCGGCTTCTATCAAAAGCATGCTAAATGGTGTTTGTTCAGCAAGAGGGAATAAAAGGTTGTGGAAAAAAAAAAAACATCCCGTTGCAACTGCACACGCTCGCAAAAAAGACAACAACTCCAAACTGAATTTAAAGTGTCAGCTACCCGTGACAAACAAATGGAAATAAATAAATAAAGCAACAATCGAGCCAAGGTTGAGGTGCACCTCCCATCCCAGCACAGCAGGTGAGCGAGAGATAAACATTTGTGCAAAGTCGGCCGGGTCTAGTCAAGCGGCTGCTACTCCTGGTTCATTTGCAGTTGCCAGCGATGTGTTAAATGGCCATCTGTGATGGGGTGAGAGCCCCTGTAATGACTTCCTGTCTGGGAAGGAAGACTGGCATGTGGGGAGGGCTGGAACACGCGATCCGTTTGAAAACATAAAAGGTGCAGCCGGGAGCGGGAAATAACAGTGGATGTTGATGCTTTCTTATGTGATAAATGGCCAAGTTTGTGCGGCCTCTCTGAAGTTAACGGTTGAAATGTATTCTCTAAGTGAGTTTAAAAAGCTTCAAAAGAGGGGACGCTGATGAAAGATATCATTTTTCTCCATAACATTCCACCTAAAAATATCTGTTATAGCAAGACAGGTGTGTTTCATTTGCTTTAATAATTTTTTTTATTTTTTATTTAATTTTTTATAACTAAAGGTACTAAAAAAGGTTTCTTTGTTAAGTTTTAATTTAGATCAAAATAAGGCAGTGTTTCTTCCAGGTACACATGCCTCCCTAACAAGTTTATAATTCCTGTGAAACCACCGCACATATTTATCAATGCATTTATTTTTGTTTCTATTCCATTTTTTACTCTCATCTTAAATTACTTCATCTTATTTTTACTTGATTGTTTTACTTCTTTTTTTCTGCTGTACAGACTGCAAAACAAATTCCTTGTACAAATACACTGAGGGAATGTAGGGATTATGATTCTGTAACACCATATTGCAGAATGATCCTCTGAGTGTTATATTATTATGGCTTCTGTTATTTAATTATCTCAACTATGAGTTGACATGTTCACAATATCTAAATATTGTAGCTGAGAACCTGAATAAATGATCCAATCATGCAGGAGCGAGTTAGCTGTTAATGCTATATAATCTATTGTTTTCATTTTACAGACCTACTTGCAGGTAATTGTATTTATATGTGAGATATGACAGTTGTCATGAACAAACACAGCAGATGCTAACCTGCATTATTATCGTGTCCATTCCAGCTAACCTCTGAAATGCGGAAGGTCTCCCTTTGGAGGGCATTTGCCGCGGCATAATTGTCCGTAATCATCTTTTCACCCATCTCAACGGGTCATTTAAGAGCTTGACAGCTCTCTACTTTTGTGTTCTACTTCCAGCACCATCAGCACTTCTGTGTTCAGGTTCTGTGGCAGTAATTTAGCTTTCACTCCAGATCTTTCACGCCTATCAGTGTGACTCTTGATCTAAATTTAAACAGGGCCGTCGCTATGAGTGACAAAGATGGACGGCAAACGCTCCATCATAATCTGTGTTGTTTGAGGAGACTGAAGTCTGCATAAATGTGCATAAACAGAGTCAGTATTTTCAAGAATTGACTAGAAAGCCTTTAGTTCATTCACACAGATGATATAACGGTGCTAAAACTTGCTTAAATGTGTTAAATTACCCTCATATTTGAGCTTTTCTGACACTCGTGAAAACATAGACTTTGTCAAAAATGTTTACACTTTGTGAGTGTATCTTCAGGAGCATCTGGCTGTGCAGCCGAGTGAGTGGGAGGAATCTTCTGCCTGCCTGATGCTGCCTGGATGGAGCTTATTCCCTTGGAAAGAGGCAAAGTGAGGACAGGCGCTGGCCGCGAGCGCTTTCCACTCAGCCATGAAAACTGCACCGCTGTCCCCGCCGCTCGGCTGTTTCGGAGGCTGCCACCAAATCAGACGATGCTAATGACACATGACCCCGGGACGGGGCCCCTCGGGGCCTGGTCAGCGGCTCGCCTGTCATTTTTAAGACCCCACCGTCCACCATTATGGTGTCAATATCTGTTGCCTTTCACTCGCTCTCACACACATACACAACGCGGTGAAGGCGCTCACCTGTCTAGCTCCTGCTATTACAGCGATGTTCTGGGTAATACACTGCATTTCAGAGGGAGGTGTCAGCTGGAATTCTGATGTGTTCTAGAATCTTGTTCCTTCTTCATGCCCACTGTTTGACTGAATAGAACTTTGAGACGAAGCATTCCTCATTTAAAACACTAAACTTGACTTTAAAAGGGGCAATTAGGCAGCAACCACTGTAGCTGAATTTTAAATGTGACACATAATAATTTCCCGCATACATTGAAGTCAATGAGAGCACCAACCAACTTCTCCACTGCAGTTCAAATCAAGTATTTTCTGACAAGAAGACCATTCCTGAGCAGTTCTAACATGCAAATGTTAATCAAATCAGTTATAAAGTTGTGCACACAGTCACCTCTAGCCGGGCACCCCCTCATTTCCCAAAATGTGGATTTCATTCTCCCTCTGAATGAGTAACAAATACAACAATTGACCTGATTGCACGATTTAAAACGTGCCGTCTGAAACCGAAGGCAGACGTCAATGCCAGTGCCAAAGTCCATAATCAGGATATTTCTTCTCACCCTAATTTGAAAGTGTGTTGACGAATGCAAGCCCCCAGCTGCTGAGATTCCTAGCACTTAAAACCCACTGTCCACACTCCTCTTTACAGAGTCGGATGCTGAATGATTCACAAAAGCTGAGTCACGTTTTATCTCAAGCCAAAAAAAGAACAACATCATTAACATATAATCTTGCCTTTCAACATATTTCATTTCTATATCTTACTGTACTTGATATTAAATAACATCCAAAGCCACTTACAAAAACAGCATTCCTACATACAGGGAACAAGTACGAGATGTGCAAATCTTCCAAGCAATAATCTTGAACAGAGATATGTGATCTCCCTCGGATAGCTGTACCTCCTACAAGTTATATTTATAGGAAGCTATGTTTGTCTTCAGTGTATCAGAAAAAGAAAGTTCACATTGTTCCTGTCTGCAAACGTGCACTGACGCTACAATGAGCCCATGCTAATATTACAGCTGCAGCTAAAGTATGATTGATGTAGGCTTAAGACTAAAGCCACATGGTGACCTCTGCACCCACCTTATGCTGCACTACAGTGGAACTGAACACTGGCAACTCTCATTTAGTTGAATATAAAAACGTGTGATCGTCATGACAACTGAATGTATTTACTTGTGCTAAAAGAAAGATGCATTTGAATGTAGGTTTTGGAAGGCAGAAGGCAGATACTTCGCTAAATGTCTTTGCTGCTGGTTGCAGATAAAGGTCAACAGAAAACTAACAGTCCTTTCAAACATTTACGGGACTGCTTTAATGTGCCTTGGGCATTAGCATTCTCAACTTATTATTTTGTCTCCGGGCACAAAACAAATACTACTTGCTGACCAACGGCGGATAATTTATAAACAAACAAACAGAATAAAATGTGAATAACAGCAATAATTGTATGCGCCAAAGAAAACATTTGAGCCCTTGTTGGAACTGTTTTGCGTTGGGCCACTTTGGGTGCCAGAGGCCACTTTGGGTGAGAGGAGGTGAGGGAGGAAGAAAGCGAGTGCAGACAAGCACTGGAAGAAGAAATGTATTGACAGACGTGCCCGACTAGCAAAGCCAAATTACAGGAGCACCTTGCAAATATACCAGGGTTGTAATTAATAACTTCACGCATATTTAACATCCTCTTTATTCATGAGCACCTGCTTCCAATGACCTGAGGGGCACGCAGAATCAACCTGCATTTTATCTGCAGTGGAGAGACTAGATGTGGGAGCCAAGCATTTGAGAGTCATCTAAAACAGCTTGATATAATTAGTTTGGACAGTGCCATTACGTGGTCATTTATCCCCTCAGAAACACATCCCGCTGAATGATGCTCTCACTCTGTCAGTGGTCAAACATGTTTCATATGCTTAGACTGGGCATTAAGCAGAGTAGAATTAAAAACTATTCGCCATTTAGTAAATCCAAGTTTAAACGACAATTGAATAGAGGGGTCATGATTTATATATATATATTTATTCAGGACTGAAGTATGTAAATTATGCTTTAAAAGAAGGGGGAACCATTAACTTTTTGCTGAACTGTATACTTTAACAACATGTTGCATTGTCTTAGCTAAAAAGTCTGTTTTCTTGTTGCACCTGTATCTTGAGATAAATTCAGCATCATACAACTCAACTGGGTTGAGTCTGTCTGTTAACTTTTATCGTGAATTTTGATTATTTTTGCTGAAACCATCTCAAAAGGTAGCCCTATTAAAAGTGAAGCCTCCTCAAGTGTAAATTTAAAGTGAAATAGTAGACCAGATTTTAAACTGGGGTTTAAACTTTTGGCGCAACAGAATCAAATTTAATCTAGGATTAGAGTAAAAACTAAATTGACGTTTGAAGAGAGGTTTAAATTCAATCTTTCTTAATTTCGGTGCAACATGATTAAAAGTTAAATCATGATTTAATCAGGTTTTAAAAAAGAAATGCTTGTTGGTGACTCAGCTTTATTGTCAAATTAAATATCTGAGTCCTTGAGCATGTAAAGTCTATCCACCTCAAATACAATGGGGCTAAAAAAATATTTTACTTCATTTATATTCAGGAGAGGAGAAAGATTGCTCTGTGGATTAAAGTGCAGAGCGCGGCTTCAAATAAGACCTGTGACCTTTGTTACATGTAACTCCTCCTCTCTATCTCGACCATCTTGTCTGCCTCTTTTCACCGTGCAGAGAAACTATTAAAAACACGGACGGATCTCTTTGTCAAAACAACCCATCCCTGTTTTTGATTCCACCTGGACTACTTTTCACGATTTGATAGAGCTCACTCATTTCTCTTGACCTTTGGCCACTGGAAAAATTGCTTCGCTCTTCTGTAACTGAAAAAAAAATCAACTACTCTCAACCGAAATTACCGGGCTCACTCACTGAAAATATCCGCTGTAAGAGTATAAATGGAATGTTTTATCCACGCTAAAAAAAACGTTTGACACCAATGACTCAAACAGATCTCAAATAGAAATTGACATAATGGTTAAAAAAAAAAAAAAAAAAAAAAAAAAAAAAGAGTGATTTAAGGGTCCCGCCGTGCAGCTTTGAAGTGCAGTTGACAGAGAGGCCTCTGATTACATTTGCATGTGAGTTTTCAAACGTGTACCGCACACTGCAATCGCAGAAGGAGAAATCTGAAACTGATTATTTTAACATGAAGTAGGAAGTCAAGATATTGTTGATACTTCAGTGACTGCAATTTGATTGAAAGAATAATTTTACATTTTGGGGGAAAGCACTGATTTGCTTCCTTGCCCATAGTAGATGAAAAGATTGATACCTCTATCGTGTGCTTTAAATATATTTAACATGAAGCTGGAACTAGCAGCTGATTAGCTTAGCACAAAGACTGGGAACAGGGGGAAACAGCTAGCCTGGCTTTGTATGATGATAACACCATCCACCCACAAGCATCTCTAATCGGAGTTTTCACACTGGAACAGCCAAGCCAATGAGCCAGCATGCACAACACCACGGCTATGAAACATCTCCACCTAAATGGAATGCAGCCTACACCTGTGGTTTTCCTGCTATGAAATGTCAAAATGGATGATAGGAAAAGATATATCAACCCGTTTAAGACACGATAAACACAAATGAATGCGTTAGGGACCGTTATTCAGGTTTCCACACTCTTTTAATTAAGTTCCAACCGACAACCATCCCTTGGGTATTCTATAGCCCTGCTGCTTTAAACATGGACTATGAATATTCACCGATCAATCCAAAAGCCTATTTAAAATCTAATTGTGACAATAAGTGTAATTTTCCTCCTGAGTGATAACTGCATCGGGGGCTATTTGGTCACAGATGTAAAAAACTATGAACACTTATAGTATATGCAGTGTATCCAAGTGATCATTTGGGGAATAAAAATAACAGGCGTAACGGGCCCACAGCTCGGCTCATTTGAACCAAAGCTCTGGTTGCTATGTGTAAGGAGCCTACTATTGGAAGACACAATTATACTTTGTGAAAATAAGGCTGTAAAGGTCATCTCCAGTACTGTGGCAGCAAGTTTTGTCCTCTTCTTATCAGTGTCCTCGGATACCTGCGCAGGTCTTCGGATTTATCATTTTAATTCCGGCTGCATGGCGACAAAATGCTCCCTGTCAATCTCTCTTTCAGCTCTGTGTGCTCATGCTGCAGCGACAGATGTTTGAATGTCAGTACAGGTGTCTACAAAAAGGAATTAAGCTACGCGAGACTATTCAAGTCATGTACAAACACTCAGTCACTGTGTTCACTCGCTCTCTGTCGCTCTCTGTAACCGTGGGACTCAACAGCGCTGGGTTTTTTTCTATCCTCACAGCTAGTAAATTACCGTTGATTACACTCACCTGGCACCCTAGGTGTAAATCAGCCCCTTATTAGATGGCTGAAGACAAATTCAAAAACCACCAATGTAAAGCTCACATTACACGGAGAGGGAATAAATCATAACACAGGAATACATCCATCTGTGATGTCCAGGGAATTGCAGGAGCTATTTTGTGGGGGTTTTTAAAACCTGATTTCCTTCACTCTACCTCATTTATTTATGCTTTTTTTTTTTTTTTTTTTTTACATTTTCTCTCAGCCCATTAAGAAGGTACGCAAACTCACTTGTGTGCGAGTTCAGGTGTTGCCTTTGCATGACGGCAAACTGCAAACTGTCAAAGTAATTGATCTAAATCAGAAGTTTTCTTTTGGGGCCCTCTCATATTCTCTAATCCACCGCATGCAGGTCAATTATCTAATGGTGCATTCAGGCAGAACTGTCAACTTGTAAAGTCAGGAGGTACCATGTAACTGTCATATTTGAAAGTTAATTGAGATGAGGGAGCCACTGGTCAGTGGACTGGAACAAACTCAACAAGTCCTCCAAATTAAAAGACAAAATATGTTGTAATTGTCCTCCATGACACCCCTAGAGGGAAGGACAACATCAAAATTGTTACATATCACCCTTGATCTGACACAGCTATTTTTGAATGGTTGGTGAAGTTAAAGCACAGAAACAACTGATATGTTGTTCATTGTAAACAACATTAATACAGGAATGCATCATGAGCAAATAAAAAATGGTGAAATATTCATTCATTCTCTCCTGGGCTGACCTCCAGTGACAGCATGTATTGGGAGCATAAACTATTGCTGATTTTTGATGTGCAGAATGGAGCACTGTTTGGGGAGTTTATGGCGGAGAGGTAAAATACTGAATTTACTGCGCTGTGAAAGGGCAGCGGGCGAAGCTAGGCAGAGAGGCGGGCAAACAGGGAGGCCTGTCTTTGTAGCTGGCAGCCCTCTGATCTCGGTGCTGTAGCGAAGGCAACATTCAAAAACACAACCAATGCACAGGGGAGCAGTAACACATTGATTGTTTTTATCTTTGTTTTTTTCTTTGCAGCCATGTCAAAATAAAAGCATTGTAACTTCTACAACACTTCAGTGGGCCTTGGAGCTCTTTAAAGGGCGACACCTTACACAAGATCAGTAAGCTTGAGTAATGGCAGCCTCTAACGGAGCAAGGGACTAAACTCTAATACTACTTCAGAACTATTAAGATTTAGAAATGAAAGGTTTTTCCCCCTCTAAGAGCAAGCTATGGAAGCTAACCCCTCTGTGGTTTATCTGCCATTTCATTATTATTATTATTCCTTCTGTATTCAGAGGCAACAAAACAGAGCGATTTTTTTTTTCTGTCTCAAGAAAAACTCCATGATGTGGTTTTGCATATGTGGGCTAAACCAAACCAATTTAATCTCCAAATGACAGATTATAAATTAACACTATCTCTGGGAGTGGATTGGCCACATTTACATAAATTGAGGTGCCATGGCTGTAATGCTACGACGCACCACTCTGTGCGATACCCTGGAGACAAATAATTGTATTAATCCTGATTATTTTATAGCATATGCTTTCCTAGACAAAAATTGTAGAGGTATCATAGGACCATACTGTCACTACAGATGTCCCTGTATGCGTGATGAAATACTACAGCTAATTTTTGTTTTTCAGACACAGAAATTGCCCAGCAGGAAGTCTGCATGTCAGCCAGCAGCATCTCACCCCATCAGCCTCCCATTCATTATCTCCAACCCTAAATAGCATTTTAAAATTATTGAATTTTCACTCTACAGAGTGCCATGGCAACAGCTGTTTCTACAGTGGCATTTACATTACATGCTCCTCCATTGAAGTCCCAAGTGGAAAACAGTGTGACACTGGCTCCACCTAGTGGTGTAAAATGGTAAATCAGCATCAGTGCTCAAACACTATACCAAGACTGGACAAATGATCAATCCATTGGTCGATTAATCGCATTATCTACAACAATGGCCCATCTTTGAGTAGCAGCAGCCTCCAATCAAGGTGCTCTACAAACTCCACAGTCCACTAATCAACATTCAGAGCCTACAAATCAACTCCAGATAAAAACACAGTACCCAGATGTTTGGGGGAGAAAATGCAATTCTACTACAAAAACAACCAGTGGTGTTCTAATTCCCACCATGAAAAAAAAAATTAAAAAAAATAGGGAAGACTTAACACACTTGTGGTCTTCTAGGTCTAATGCACTATATAAAAACAAAGTGTAGGCTGACTGTAATTCACTATTATATATGTGGAAATAACTGTCAGATATCAGATGAAAACTCAAAATATGAAGAGCACATCTGGACACATCAGCAAGTGCAGCAGCACGTCACATTTTGTGTAATCGTAATTACTCATTGACAACTTTTGACAAAGGCTGACTGGTAACTGAATTGTTTTTGCAGTTACTGCATGTTTATCAAAAAGCAACCAAGAAACAAACTTCTTGCTTCAAGTACCTGAATATAACAGCTATACATTAAATACTTAAAAGTAGGATTAAAAATCAATGGGATTCTAACTTCACATGACGGATTACATGGAAAAAGCAACCCTTTTATATTGATGACTAAATACAGACATCAAGGATACAGTGAGACAAAACAAAAGATGAGCAGGCTGTTCAATAGTACAAAGTAACTTTATTGAAATTAGGAGTCTATTTCATCAAAAAATTTCAAGTTTTCAGGACAAAAGGCAACAGTGCAATCAGGGACAGACGGTTCTCTATAAACAAGACATACATATAAAACAACTATAGACAAAGACGGCAAACGCCACAGTTTCAAGTATTTGAATGGAAATGACATATATACACACACACATCCTGATAATGCAACAAGAAAGGCCTTTTCTTACTTTTAACATTTCAATGGTCAATGCAAAAGTAATTCAATACAAAGTTCTAAAATATACAAACATCTTAAATAGTGTCGCTGGCAGCAGATTGACCGCAACATTTCTCAGGATGTCAATGTTCCTCTGAAAAGACGTTTGTAAACGGCTGTTAGGCAACATATGAGCACAACATTAAACAATAAATACATTATGAGGTGTTCTATTCAACAAATGTCACACTCCAATACTTCCCAGATGATAGAAAAATGCATTGTGATTAAATAAAAGGTTTTGTTGCATTTCCAACATTTACACAGGGTTTTTCGTTACCTTACAAACCTTCACATTTCAAAGATAATGCCTTGCCCTTTGGAAGAATACTGTTGTGGTTTTTCCAAACAAACACTACCACGTAAAATGTTTTTGGACCTGTACCACATAAATTATTTAGGTCATCTACGAAGCACACTTTTCACTGGGGTGTAGCCAGCTGGTTAGATAGCGTGTCTCCTGTTATTTTGTGTCCATGGGGGAGTCATCAGCACATCCCATAATCCTCTGCAACTCCTGAATACAGGGCACAATTGACTGGCTTTGCAACTGAGCCATATTAAACCTAGAGTAAGAAAAAAAGAAACACAAGAGTCATCGGTTAGACATGTTTGACCTGGATACCTTCTCAATTAAATGCATCATATAGGTTTTCAGGGGCAGAATACACAAAAACTACAACTACAAACATTGAGTAAGTAGTCAATTACAGTAAGTAAATTGTTTTTGATAAAATATTTGTTTCATAGCTCATCAAGAGGCTAAGTAGTTGGCACCAACACAAAGCAAATACGTAGCTGGCAAGTTTACTTTACCAGTTACCTCAGAATGTTTGATGTTGTACTCTGAATCTTACTCTTAGCTGCTAGAATAACTAAAATGACTGATAAGCATAATACACACTTACATGTTATGCATCCCAGTGAGAGCCAAGTAAAACACTAAAGAAAGTGGAAGTCCTAGCAATCTAAAGGCACCCCACTCAGTGTCTCAGGGGTTGGTGTACCAACCCAAGGCTAAAAAGGTGAGAACTTACATTCAACAGGTGGAAATACTGGACTCCAGTTGGATACCCATGGGGCATTGCTTCAGCTGGGCATTTAAGTCGGAAATCGTCTGCCAACACGCCAGCAGAGAACGCGATTTCATAAAAAAGGTAATAATTAGCCTAAAGCGAGGTTTGAGGTAGCCGAAATTCCCCAGTGACCTGAGTTGACCGCCGTTGTTTAAGGATCAATACACATCTTATTAGTGCCACAAATTAACAGTAAAATTGACTCTACTGGTGTACGGGCACACCACTTAGTATGTGGTTCACTCTGACCTTGCAGGTGCATGACAGAAAACACTGAGGGTTCAGAAAAAACTTCAGTTTCATATGGTTGAGCAACCAAAATGAGCCGTTTACACGATCATTTCATGAGTATTCCCTTAATATAACATAAAGGAAACACTGACCATGTGTCACAATGCACCATATCTATACATGTATTGTTTAAGATCTGTATGTGGACTTTTCACCGGCCTTAAAAAAAAAAAAAAAAAAAAAAACTGAAGTGGTACCTTCTGAGCAGCTCGCGTCCTCTGTCGGGTCCAGGGTGGTGGTGCTGGAGAGCGGCGAGGCTGTTGGCTGCCAAAATGCCGTAACACTGTTCTCTGAGAGCGTTGTGGTTCGCTGTATCCCACTGCGGCAACTCGCTGGTGTAGCGCCACGCCATCAATGTGTGCTCCAACACGGCGTCCCACTCTTTGTTCCTCAGGAAGACTTGGCCCCACTCCTGACAGGAAACCTGAGGGGGGAGGATGAGGAGGTAATGGCTTAGGATTACACAATGAAACACCAAACTCACAGAGCCAGGTTAATTATTGAGCAAGTTTTTTTTAATATATCAATAACAAAGAAGTTGCAGTGGTGTGCTTAAACAGTCCACACCCTCCTTTTAAAAGTCACTAAGAAAATACATCACTTCCCTGCAAATTAGAATTGGACAGCATACAAGGTTTCCAAAAAAGTGTCATCATTTTTGCAAACATGGCCTAACCACTGATACTCACTTTGAAGGCCACCAGGTGAGGATACGCTTTTCTGTAGCAGTGAGCGTCCCGGTTGGAGCCAAGCCGCGAGTAGGGAATGGACCGGTAAACATTTGCCTTCTTCAGTTGCAGGTCTTCCTGGAGATACTTCAGGTCGGACGCTAAGATTCTGGGCTCTTGGCTCTAGGAAGCAATGGCCACACATCATATATCAGATTACACTCTGTGAAGTGAAAGCTTAAGAGTTGGATTCCATCTCATCTCGCTATTACTCTCATGTGAAATGGTGCAGATGGCTACCTGCTCAACTAAGATGAGGGATCTGATGAGCTGCACAAGCTGCTGTTTCGAGAGAGGGGTGTGGTGCTCGTCCATCTTCTCACACTGCTCCTCTATCCTCCCACTCCACAGCCCACCAATGGACAGGTCCACTGCAAAAAAAAAAAAAAAAAAAAAAAAGGGGTTAGGATTAGAACAATGACAGGATGAAACGCACCTGCCGTAAATGGGACTACTCATCAGGTGGTATGTAGTGTGTTCCTAGTGGACAGGTAGCAGCAGAACAGTGCTTGTACTCACGTGAGGGCCCACGCTTTGTGCTTGTAGTTGCGTTTCTCCCTCTTGGAGGTGGAGATGGAGCCAACCGAGAACCTAGAATGTCTAGATAGGACCTCCTCATCCGAGCTGCAAAAAACAATACATTCAATGACAGTTAGGTTACCGTGGCTCCTGTTAATATACATATGACCCACATTTGTAGTTTGCAACACTCAGCATAAAGTGCATCTTATGAACAAACTGGGGGGGGAACCCCGTGGGCGCGAGCTTGAGATGATATTAGCATGGTAGCAAAGTGGCGCGCGTCTCTGACACACACACACACACACACACACACACACACACACACACACACACACACACACACACACACACACACACACACACACACACACACACACACACACACACACACACACACACACACACACACACACACTAAAAGTAAACCCCATTTCAAGTCAAATGTGAGATTTACCTGCAATTTTGGGCTGTGGAGCAGGTATCTCCACCAAGGCCCGTCGTGGCTGACACACAGCTGCCATTGTGACAAAGTGAATCTCTTCACAAGTGGAGCTACGCTACTGTTAGCTGAGCTTTAAACCCCACGGGGGCGCTGACTTTTCTCCACGGTCGGTTGTCTTCAGCTGGTGGGACTCTGCAGCTTCTCTCCACAGCCTTCAATGCAGGGAGGGGGGGTCGAGCTTATCTTATATCCGCTATGAAGACAAACTTGCTTAAATTAACTAAAATACTACAACAACAAAACAAAAATAAACCCCGCTTGTGCTGAAGCGGCAAGGAGAGACTGACAACTTTTGTTTGCTCCACCGGCCCCCAGTACAATGCTGATGAGGCGCGCGACACGAGTTGCCGCGCAGGCGTGGTTTGCTGCATGTGTCGACCCTGATTGGTAAACGTCGCCGCGCGTGCAAAACAGGCGCCCAATATGCAAAGGAGGTGCGCCGCTGGTCCTCCCCCAACATCTACTCTGCAGCTAGGGGGGGACACAAGCTCGTGCACGCGTGGACCGGGTGAAAAGTGCATGTCCCCACACACAATATAATACATATACAGTACCAGTCAAAAGTTTGGACACACCTTCTCATTCAACTACTTTGAAGAATCTGAAATATAAAACATATTCTGGTTTGTTGAGCATTTGTTTGTTTACCACATAATTCCACATGTGTTCCTTCATAGTTTGGATGTCTTCAATATTAATCTACAATGTAGAAAAAAATAAAAAACATTGAATGAGAGGGTGTGTCCACACTTTTGACTGGTACTGTATTAAGATTAAAATGTGTATACAATTTGTCATGTTTATTCAAATATGACATGGGTAGGGGATTTTTTTTTTTTTTTTTTGAAACACATGAAGCATATATTGGAACCTTACACATCATGTAGGCTATGAATGTGAATAGTTTGTTATATAAATATTATCAAAATGAATGTTTGTGCAGCATGAATCATATATTGACATAATGGCTGACTCATGATGTCTGAGGGGAAGGGGCAAAAAATATCAAAAGGGCACCATCGAGGTCACTTCATGGTGGCATCAAGAGGCGCAATCACCTCCTTTGCCCCCATTGTATTGACATGAGAGCTCTGATGTAAGTAGTTTTATGAAATGGTAATTAAACGTATTGGCTGTACATTTATTCTAAGCTGAATTAACAGCGGTGCTTATCGTATGTTACAGTGAACCATTCAAACCAAGAGACACATGGTAGGAGACACAAACATATCTGTAAAATGTTTTTAATACGTTGGTGGATTATTGAAAAAGAAAGAAAAAAAACAAAACAGGAATTGAATTTCTTCTTAAGAGTCATGACTGCATCTTGATACATAGTGTGGAAAAACAAATCCTTCAAGCACAGAAATTAGTCCAAAACAGATGATAATCAAACACAAATGCTTAAAAAAAATGTGATATAATTATTACAGTGGTCAATCGGACATATTTCATAGCAAATTATTTTTTTATTTCTAAATGATCACTGTTAACATATTATTATAGGTCTAATATATTTAATTTTCTGGGGAATGGATTTTTTACTGTTTATTACTCTTATCTGAAAATAATCTACATGGTTGATTATGAAGCAGTGGTAAATACAGTGCAACGATAGTGTCCCTGTATTTTCAACAGCTAACAAATGTTCCTCCCATATTGTAATACATCATCATCGTCATTCAAAAATTCCACATACAGTGTTGAATCATGTGAATAAAATGATAGCAACAATTTCTTCACTGGACTAACTTACATTTCTACAGGTAAATTCTAAATATCTGTAGTAAACTGCACTTAATGAACTGATTGAACTGAATGTGAATTCACTCCAGCCTGTACAGTATTGGAGCAAATAATGCTGAACACTCAGTGGCTTCTTGAAACTGCTACGGCAAATAATATATTTATATTGTATTTATGTACATTATATACATTGTTTGTTTAAATAAGTTATATAATGCACAGGTAAAAGGGTTTCTATTAGGTACATATCATATTACAAAGGTCTGTGACAGTATGGCTTTGTAAATATACATTACTATATTGTCATCTGAAAAAGCAAGTGCAGTCAGATAGGACTACCTTTCAGCATCGTTCTCATTCTTTTTCCGTTCAAGTTCTGTGGAACTCCAATGTTAAGTTGAACTGCACCTAGTCTTACACTATATTGATATTTGATATGAAGACCTTGCAGACATTATAAGAAAAATATACGACGTCTTCAGCAGAACCAAAAATAACAAGATGCTTAAAGACAGACTAATACTGACTGCGTAGGCCACACTATAAAGCATAAAGGGTAGCCTCTACTTGCTAAGCAGCGTTTTAAGGGAGCGGGTGAGTGCGTTAGCAATGGCCGACATGGTACTGGAGTGGCGGACCAGGGCTTTCACGCTGTGCTCCCCTGGTGCTCCCACGGTGGCCGTCTCGGCCGCTTTGAGCAGACAGATATAGTTCATGACGACCTCGTCGACCTTCGCCACGACCTCTCTCTGTTGGTGCGAGGCCGAGGCTCCGAGACCCCGAACCAGACACATGCAAGCTTCGCAGAGACAGCATAGCACCTGGAAGCTACAAGTCACGGCGAGCAGCATCTCCTCGGGACTACTGTGGGCCTGTGCCATCCTCCGGCACGCCCGACCCAATTCTTTTGACTCAACAGAGAGGAGCTGCTTGAACTGGGACACGTCCTGGAGGGGCATCTGGGCTCCGCGATCGCAGCGGCCAACGCTAGATCTCACCAGGGCGATGAGCTCGCTGGCATCGCGGCGGACGTCAAGGAAACCGGAAGGGAAGCAGTACATGCGGTCCTTGAGGGCGTTGATTCGCGCGAGGCGGTCGCTAAAGCTCATGTTATTGAGGACCTCTCCGTACAACTGCTCCCCAGCTACGTCCACTGCCGAGCCACAGGGCGATACGGCTGATGCAGCAGCACAGCCATTATCAATGTCGTTCCCGGTGCGGCTTCGTCGGGGCTTCTCCCACTCAATCTCATCCTCTTCTCCCTCACTCTTACGTTTGAAGAAACAGTAGCTGAAAGGCCCATTGCATCTCCAGGGACTGTTGTCCAGTTTTTGAGAGCCCTTCATGTGTTTAGAGTCTTTCTGCAACGGAAATGCCACAGACGCCCTTCTGCTGTCTGCCCTGCTGCCTGTAGACCAGCATGTGTGGGACGATACTGAGCCTTGGGAGTAGCTCTTGGAGAGCCGCTTCCTTGTCGGCCTCCGTTGGACTTTGGTCTCACCTTGCAGGGGCACAGATGGTGACAAGGGCTGCTGGCTCCGGCTTCGAGTGGGCTTATCAAACAGAACCTCCGCGCTCCCGGAATTGGCGGTCACATTGCTGGAGCTGCGTTTGAGCTCCCTGCCCCGTTGCAGGCTATTGCAGAAGGGATCCGTCTGCGTTAGGGCCGGAGTAACCGCCTGAATGTGGTTCTGATTCGCCCGGGACTGGATGGAATGGATGGCATCCTGTGTGCATCCCGAGTTGCCGGAGCAAGCGTTGGCTTGCGAGGGTAGAGACAAGGGAGGTGGGGGTGGTGGGGGAGGAGGCGGAGGAGGAGGTGGAGATTGTGGGTTGGGAGTTGGAGATGTAATGCAAGCCCTAGTGCCAGCAGATGTCTGCCTGACAAAAGCTGAAGGGTGGTCTCCCCTTCCTAGTGAGATGGTGTTGAGGTCAGCCCGTTGACCACTTACACTGGGGGCAGCAGAGAAACAAAGAGAATCATTAGGACGAGAATGAGGAGACTGACGAACTGCATGCTTTGCCCTCGGGTCTGATCTGAACCAGTCCTCATTGCTGCTACTAGGTTGGCTTCTTGACCGAGGCGGGGGGCGGTTAGCGGTACCCCCACCCTCACGGTTTCCGCCTGCAACGAATCCCCCGTCACGACTGATACAGCCCTCTCTCTTATACAGTGACAGGAAGTGCTCTGGGTCCATACCACTCCTCTCTAGTTCGCTTTCCAGGCCAGAAAAGGAGCTTCTCCTCTCAGCAGAAGTTGTCATGAAATCTAGACTGTCATTCGGTTTCTGAGCATGCAGGTCAGAACTTCTCTTGAGTTTGGCGGGAAGTGTGGCAGAATGGTATGACTGAGCATTTCTATTTGCCAGCTGCATGGTATTCGCGTTAGGGGTTACTAAATTTGGGCTGAGGAATGGGGATGATATGGAGGAAGGCATACATGGGCAGCGAGCAATGGTGTTCCCCCTATTCTTTACCATTTCGACAAGCTGAGGGTTACTAGTGATAAAGCGCCTGGTGTCCTTTTTTACTGCCCCTCCCATGCCTGCACTGTGCAGTTTCCCTCCCTGATGCATCTGGCTGACTGTTAGATAGTTAATCAGTTGTCGGTAGGCCTCACTGCCTTCCTTCTGGTTCAGCCCCTTTAAACAGGCCTGTTGTTTAGCATGCATATCATTTTGGGGCCTCTTGCTCCCAGTACCTGTTGTCTCTTTATGCTTAGACGGTGTGGCTGAGGAGGGACGGCCTGGTTCTGCCCCAGCAGCAGGAGGATGAATGTTGGGCAGCATTTTCCGAAGGAGGGCAGGGTCTGCATGAGGGTGGAGGTCCTTTCCCTGAGTGCTCTGGCTGGGGTTGCCGCGAGAAACTCCGGGCTTGCTATCCTCATAGTTTAGCACCCTGAGTAATGAAGAGGATGAATTAGAAAGTGGGTGCCTTTGCAAATGGTGGTGTTTTAATTCAACCGCACCGGGGCCAAGGGGTGAGTCAGTTGGGGTGGCACAGGCACTACTGTTTGTGCTGCCACCGGCGTCCAGTGATGAGCACAGAGAACCCTGTAGTGAACTGTGTCCTTCCCCTTGCAAATTTGAAATCCTTTTGGCTAGATGGTACTCGCACAACCGTGCGACACTCTGCTGTCTAGAAATCGGCTGATGGTCATTTTGTACGTCCGATCCCTGTTCAGACCCCCCTGATCTGGATTTTTTGGTTGGCGATAGCAACGATGCTACGACTAGATGCTCGTCTTGCTCAATAGCTGCAGCTCCATTATCCGCACCGCAGTCCCCCAAGTTGACAACATCTAACAGGCGATCAGAGTTAGCTGAAGGAGGGCGGGGAATTCTGTGATGGTCACGTGGGAAGCTGTTCATTCCAACGTCCTCAGCTGCAGCATTTTCTGCCAAAAAAGAATTCTGTCTCCTTTGACCTTCCCCTCGCTCACAGAAGGAAGTGCGCTGATCCAATTCAAGATGGCTGCGGCTCCCACTGCTCTCGCCCCGATGCCCTTCCCTTGTACTGAAGGTGTTGTATTTGCCACTGGAGTCCGCAGACTTTTTGTGATGCTTGCCTCCTGGTGTGGTGGAACTCGGGCGTTGGAGAGTGGAAGAGAGGTTTGTCTGGGATCTCACCACCAAGCCGTCAGGCCCTGATGAAGTGGTGTCCGGAAGGGGGCTCCGTCTCGGGGGGACGGCCGGAGGCTGAAGGTGCCTTGTTGGACTACGGGGTTTCTTCTGTATCGTTCCTGCTGTGCTGGGCGAAGCCGGGAAATCTGTTTTCTCCTCAAGTAAAGGTTGGTACCCTTCCCTTGTGGCTAACAAAAGACGCATGTGGCTCTCATTGAGCCTGTGAGTAGCAGCCAGTTCAGAGATTTCAGTCATCTCTGAAGAGTTGGTCTCATTGCCAGAATCTGAGGACGACTCTGGGCTGAAGCCTCGAGACGCGAAAACACCTAGAAGATAAGAGATAGCAGGTTAAATATGGGTCATTTAGCTAACTAAGTCAGCTGCTGTAGCAGTATGTAGCACTGCAAAAACAGTGCACTCTTACATTAGAGAAGAGCATGGAACTAGGACACACTTCAACATAGGCTATTAGACAAACTTCATATAGCAGATATAGTTTGACAGTTTGCATGAGGTTGTTTTCTTATCTTTCTGAAAAAGTTTTTCAGGAGGTTCCTTTCCTAACTTTCCCCGAACGTTCGTGGTAGGTTAGTTTTTTAACTTTCCATAATATTACAATGAGCTATGACCATATTTGCAATTGAGAAAGGCCTGTTCTGGTGTCATGGATGAGTTTTGAGAGTTTGCTAACTTAAAGGGGGCTAGAGGTCACAAATAATTAAAATAAAATAAAGCATTGAAGAACGAAGAATATCTACAAAAAGAGCAAATGCTTATAACCAATAATGTTTTAACTGATTTAACATGAATAAAATCCCACGCATTTTTGTGGTCGAAATAATATATCTATAAATTTAGAGAGACTGAAGACCATAGACTGAGACACAGGATTTATTTGAGAAAAAATGTCGGAAAACCAATGTTAAACGGACCTGGATTGTTACTGGTGGGTGGTGGCGGGGGAGGCCTCTGTTCAGAGACGGACAGAGCCTCCAGTGCCTGTAGAGTATGCATGACCGCATTCTCCAGCCTTCTCTCCCCTCCCCTGCTTCCTTCCCCCTCCCCATGCGTTGGAATGGCATCGATTAACGACACCGGGATATCATCATTCTCGCGGGTGCTCAGAGGCCTTCCCTCGGGGGCCCCGTCCTCGTCTGAACTGTCCCGGAAGCCCGGTGGTGGAGCCGCGATCGCAAGGTTGAGCGTCTCTAGCAGCGTGTCGTCTTCATCGTCGTCTACGCTGTCGTCTCCCTCCGGAGGGGGCAGTGATGTCAGGTCGATGATGTCGTCGGTGGAACCGGAGAGCACGAGGAAGGAAGCGTTGCCGGCGGCTGTGGCTAACCCTCCTCCTTGGTTGCCACAGTTTTCCTCTCCGACTCCTCTGTTGTCACTCACTGGTGTCCCCCCGGTAGAGTCTTCTTCGCAGGAGGCATCGTCGTCGTCTTCCGCATCGTCCGTTGTGTCGCGATAAAACAGCTCTCTTAGCAGTGGCTCCTCCCCACCTTGCTCAGTTATAATGTTACTATAGACGTGCGTCAGACCAGCGAACTGAAATGGCACCCTGTCCTGTGGCCGAAAGTCAGTGTTGTTGTGCAAGTAGGGCGGTCTGTGCTCGGGGACATCAGGGCTCTCCAACAGTCTTTCATAGCCCAAGGTCTTAGGCTTGTTCAAGGGAGGGTCCCCACCGAAAATGAACGACACTTTGGCGCTCCGAGGAGAGTCTTGAGGTTTGTGTCGGGTAGCGGGGGGAAGAGGAGGGGGCAACGGACTCCTCCTCGTCTCAAGGTCTCTGTCAGGGTTTGGGGGTTCATGGAAGTAAGGAGAGATGCTGTTCTCTCTCTGCCCATTGTTGGGGTACTCAGAGTCCCTGTTGTAGAGCTCTCCTTGGCTGGGTGACGGCTCCTCGTTGTCCCCCAAGGACGTGCTGTATGGCCATTCGAGGACACGATCCTGACCTGCAGACAGCAGCAATACATGGTCTTATTATTTTATGTGGTTTTATATTTCATGTCGATTGAATCTTGAAGTGGCTGCCTCCTCTTAGCTAGACATTTGAGTGCCCCACTTCGAGACTTTTTGGTTTTAATGCTGCACCGTAAAGCATCAGTTTTTCAGCTTTGAGCATTTCGTCTCCACTTGTTTTAATGGTTTCATAAGAAGTGTCCTGCCAGGACAAAGATATTGCCACTCATTTTACAACCTTCACAAGTAAAACTGTGCTGGAAAACGCACATGTAATAAAAGAAACCATATAAATACTGACTGTAAACTTATAACTGTGAATGACTTCTACAATTTAAATGAAATAGGTAGCAAATCCAAAGCATTCTGACTGCACACACATACACCCATGCATTGTTAATCATAACTCACCAGTGTCATCCACTCCAGTGCTGTTGCAGTGGGGCATGCTGAAGATAGATCTCCTCGAGTCCACTAGGAGGCGGTAGTAACCTGCTGTTAGACAGGCCAGGTTCATTGCATCACTGGCTTCCATGATCAGTGTGATGGGCTGTGAAACAAAGAACAAAGGGAAAGAAGGGTGGAAGGAGGGAAGAAAGAAATGATAAACAGATAGTATCATTGGTGAAATAATGCTAGCTAGTGCTTGTGCTTTCAGACAGAACCGTGCTCACCCTGACATCCAGAACATGCAGCTCCAGCCGGACGTTGGTCTCATCCTCAGTGAGGATCTCGATGCGGTTGACATGGCTGAAGTCGGCCAACAGGGCCACTAGGTTGGTCCGGGTGTTGATGACGTGACTGATGCCGTAACGTGGGCCCACCAGCAGCGTCACCTCGGTCTGTTTCTCCCCTTGCTACAGAAAGTAGTGCGCGTGCAGTACAACACTTAGAGGTACTTCGAAAATAAATCGTCATGTCAAGCTTTTACTTTAAAAAAGATTTCACAATTGAAAGAAACACAGTTCAAAATCAAACTCAAGTTTTTTTGTTTTTTTTAAACATACACAAATCCTTTACAGAACTAATGTCCTTACCAAAAGTATTGATCTGAACTCCCTCCCTCCGTAGAGTCGGAGTTCGCTGAGGTACCTCAGGTAATGCACCTTGGCCTGCAACGCAGTCAGCTGTACAGAGAGAAGAGAAATACATTAGTTAGCATCCTAAACCAAATCAATTCAGCCTGAATGGACACATTTGTCTTCTAATGTCAGGATGTAAAGCACTCTCAAGCAATTTTGATCCAGACCACTGATTTTCCATTATGTCCCATCATGTTATTTAAATCTGATCAAAGTCTGAAGCACTGCTCCACTGCAGTTCTCTTTGTGGCTTGCAAACTGCATTTTAGCATTAAATACGGCTGCCTACACTGCAATAACGCATATATATCTACGATCTGACATGTTTTATGCATCCATTGCTAATTATCACTTATTTACAGAGCGGATTGTGTGTTTTTTATACACCTTTTCTATTAATATGTACTGGCATATTGAGTGTCCTTATATTTCAGCAACATTGGCTCAGGGAAAGCAATTAATTTGTAATGGAGAAGCAGCTGAAAACAAATGACAACAGTTTGAGTATACGTGTCATATATCAAGCCGCCTTCATCACCACTTACAATACTCATCTCCAGACTTATTTATCTATTGTACATCTATCTGACGTTGTGCCTTCATTTACAATAACCATCAGTCTCAGAAACAAATGGCTAATAGGATGTCTGACCTTGACAGACATCTCCATTAAAAATCATTTTGTTTGGATGAAACTCTCGCTCCGTCTCAACCACCAATCCGGGTGAGCAGCCTCTTTCGGTGATAACTTCAAGGCCGTAATAAGAATGCTAATTTGGGGCTTCAGTGTTTTGAACTGCATGTCAGTTTGCTGGTGTTCCTTGGGCGTATGTCTCCCTAATGAGTAGAGAGGATGTCAACTGTGAATGCAAATGATTAGCCAGCACATTGTACAGCTGGAGGCTGGGAGGGAAGAGATCAATATCCCTCTAGAAAGACTGACATTTTCAATACATTATTCACACATATATAAAGTTCAGGGGTGTTCAACTACTTTCCT
The DNA here is from genome assembly GCF_027596085.1 of Anoplopoma fimbria. NCBI lineage: Eukaryota > Metazoa > Chordata > Actinopteri > Perciformes > Anoplopomatidae > Anoplopoma > Anoplopoma fimbria. The sequence goes on along the minus strand of NC_072470.1, from coordinate 11,214,199 downwards.
TCATCCACTACATGAAGCTGTGTTAGGTAGATTACATTTGGCATACAGCAATGCTAATTTGTCTGATGATGAGTAATGTTGCCTTTCAGATTATATACATCATTTTATTTTTGTCCTTTACATTGGTTGAACTTCCAAACATCTGCTGGCGTTGGTTGAAAAGTGGCGCTATTACAACTGCACGCATAAAAAGAACAAATCTGATTCACCCATGCATGAGAAATTCAGATGGCTGTTACACTTTCGACGTTATTATGTATGTCAGATATGAGAGGGATGAAGTTATTTGAATTTCTAATGATTCACCCTGAATATGCACAATATCTTATAATAGACATACAGTTACATAGAGACCTCAGACACAGTGAGAGAATTGAGATATTATATAATGATATGAAGTATGGGTGTCCTGGAAAGAAAAAAAGACTAGACTTGAAATTACCAAATTTAGAGTCATACCCCAACTGGATTGGCTAAAGATTCGTAAACTTATTATTCTATATCTATTTAATTGTAACAAATATATTCCAAAAAAAGCACAAAACTAGACATGTATTTTTTTCTCCTACTTCCCTGCCCTGTCTGTAGCACTCAGCCCCGAGCTCATCCATTACTACTGAAGATGTAAATCTCTAAAAATGGGCCAAAAAATATAGTCAATTTAAAAAAAGAAGGTAATTTCCTAAAACAGCTGGGTTCTGCAGTTCTTAGAAGTAAGGAGTCGTAACAATCAATGTGCATCGCTATGAAGTGTCATGTCACCCTGTGCGATGTGTTTTCATCACAGAACAACACTTTCTTTTCTTCATCAACGTGCGCTTATTATTCATTTTGAAAGAGTATTTGTCATCTCTGAGATTAAATACCCCGCCTGGATTCCACCTGAACTAACTGAGATTCACTTGTAGCTAACCTTATTTGCATGACAGCTGATAGTAAATCACTCGCTTAAGTTGAAACTGTTGCACGAGTAAATATTTTTGTGGAGGGCTGTTTATTCTTACAGAATTAATGCATGTATCATTGAAATAGTTTCACCAAGAGCTAAAAAGTTGAGCTGAAATTGGATCAGCGGCCCCTGACTGGCGGAACATGTGCGCGTGAATATGAATATCTTATTATGCAAACAGGTTGACGATGCATTTGGCTTGTTATCCACATTAGCATTCAAGGTCTTGCTCTACTGAGGGTCTTAGGTTGACAAGGGTGAGAACCTTTACAAGGTTAAGCATGGCAGCAATGCTATTTTAGGATATTGCGTCAGAAAACAGACTGTGCTCGTGCACATGCGTGTGTGTGTGTGTGTGTGTGTGTGTGTGTGTGTGTGTCAGAAGTTTGTTAACAAGGGCACAGAAAGACAAAAAGGGCTGCTTACTTTTTTCCCTGGAGGCACAAGGTTCTGGTTGGTTTTCAGGATGTGCGTCAGAGCCTTCTTGATGTTTTTCTCCTTCATGCTGGACAGCACCACGGGAGGCAGGAACACTGGCAGACCCCACTCCTTTCTGTTGAAGAGCAGACTTATTTCAGCATAGAGTCACTCCACCAGACCAGGGGTTAAACAGTCAAAAGCTCGAGATCTGATGGGGCTAACTCTCCGACAGGCTGCCAGTTAGAGAACAGAACCTGAATTGGCTTTTAAGCGGAGAGCTTTCTCTGACATTCCTCAATAACTGAATACTTCAGAGAATAAACCTTACAACTACTGGATTTAATAAAAATTCTAAGTATCAGTGAATGCAATACATTCTCTTAAAAGACTTGTTTGTGTTACTTAAGAACAAAAATCTGGATGCCTTGTTGTGATTTCTTTAAACAATGCAATGTGATTGTTTAACCAACCAGGCAACTATGTTTTGAATGATGAATCCCTGAGAAACTAAAAACTTTTAGAAGAAACAGCCCAAACTGTCTCAGTCAGTCTATTATTTATTATTGATGGAGCAGCTCGGGGCTGTACAACAGTTTAACATTACAGAGCATGTTGGTAGTGTCAGAAACAAACCCACAATGTCCTTTTACACACAAACTTACTGGATGTATTTCAGGGACACCTTCTGGCTCTGTCTGGTTGTCATGGTGAGGATGTACATCTGCAGAGCAGCCAATCGCAGCGCGGCGTCGTACTTCAGCTCCGTGCCGAAGCGTTCCAGCACCACGTCGTTACAACTCTACGGCAAAGCAGGAAGCGGGTGTTACATAAGAATCCCAAAGTCAAGCTGTTGGGGCTCGTGAAGTGCGGTTCACTTTTCCATCTAGAAATTCAAGCAGCAGCGCGTCCCTGCTGAGCCCAAATAAGTTGTTCCCAACCTCTGTGACTTGAGCTTCCTTCAAAGGGATACAGTTTCCAATCCCTGGTGAAGGACTCGGAAGTACAAAATGTTGAATTGAAGATTAGATTTCGTTCTCTCAGGCTATTTCACTTGACTAATTATCAAAGGAATCCTATGGGGAGGCAATTTATTATTTTAGAGAGTAGTTAAGACAAGAGTGGGGTTTGTATTTGAGGACTTTATTTGCAAATGAAGATTTTGTCTTGACAGGATCCATTCTTTGTTAATTACCATAAATCATTTCCAAAACCATATGTTAGATTGTATCACTCTGAAGGTTAAAAAAAAATCAATTACACAGAATGAGTTTGCTCACCTGTACATAGAGGTATTCAAATGCTACAGCGTCTCTCCGGAGCAGCTCCACCGGGTCCCTGGGCACGAAGCTCAGTCTAAAGAAACACTTCATCTTGTCACAGCCGGGCCTCTGGGTCACCTGAGGTCACAAACAGGAGGGAGACGTGAAGGGAGAGAGAGAGAGAGAGAGAGAGAGAGATGGACGGGTGATGGGTGAGCAGAAGCATCAGCACGGATAAAGAAACAGAACAGCAGTGAACAAACACAACTGATGCCGCTACAGTAAAATCATTATTAGTTTGAAGCTGGTGGATTTTCATGGATTTTAATGTCAAACTAATAAAGTGGGGTAAAACGTACAAGATTTTGCTCCGAAATGTATTAAAGTATAAACTAGCATAAAATAAAAATACAAAATAAAGTTACACTTCAGGATTCAGTAAATGTACTTAGTTACATTCCACCCTTGATGATTGTCACCCTGAAAAAAACAAAAACTGGTATGGTTGTCTGTGTGTTGATTCCATTTCTTATTCAAGACCAAACCATCATCTTTTAATATTGTTATATGTTATAAATGATTCAATGTGGTAGTATAGAGAGGGAGGAGGGAGTTTGTTTTCTATATCAATGACTACCTGCCTCCCTTTTTACACCAGTCACTAAGATTGACACTCAGCTGTATTATACTCTATGTTCCATCAAGCACGTCGGCCACTCTTAAACTGCAACAGCGTGTGCCACGTGCAGAGCCCCACATCTGAATCGTGTGGTATGAATATTCAAATTGTCCTCTCCTGAACCTGTAACCTCATTAGAATGTGGCGGACACTGTGTGTGTGTGTGTGTGTGTGTGTGTGTGTGTGTGTGTGTGTGTGTGTGTGTGTGTGTGTGTGTGTGTGTGTGTGTGTGTGTGTGTGTGTGTGTGTGTGTGTGTGTGTGGGAGTGTAGGTGTAATGTGAGCTGTCGCCCCTTCTGTGCCAGTGCTGATAAATGACACCGGGGTCCAAATGCTGCGCGAATACTGAGCAGGAATGTTTAGGTGTGTGTGCAAGTTGGGGTGTGTGTGTGTGTGTTGTGTGTGTGTGTGTGTGTGTGTGTGTGTGTGTGTGTGTGTGTGTGTGTGTGTTTCTCGGACAAAGAAAGTGAACCAAGAGGAAACGTCTCCTACCTGAGTAAGCATCTCCTGTTCGTGCAGGAGGAGCAGTTTGCTTCCAGAGCCTTCCGTCCTGTGCTCCAGCACCAGGGAGAAGTGCTCGATGCATTTGATGGACAGCTTCTCTTGCAGGGTGAGGATCACGTCCTGGAGGAAATACACCACAGGGTTATTTAATTAGAGTAGCTGCATAAACGTTATCTCTATTTCCTTTGTGAATCAATTGATTGAGTTTTCTTACTTTTGTCATTTTTCCAAGAATAAAAACACTGCATAGCATATACTCAGAACATGCTAAGAATATGTGGCACTTTGCATATTCTTAATGAAACGTTACAAACTATCTGGATTCTGTGCTTGACCCTTGCACTGATGCTTTCATTCTCCAACAAAAACAGAAACCTCGAAATTGTTGAAAAGTGAAAAGACCATGGGTGAAGTGGAGACGATCTTTATAACTTTAGACGTGTCTATTGAGATGGTAATTTCTCAGGTGTAAAACCTGATAGAAACAAGTTCAACATATTACGGTGTGAGTAAGGTGTTTTGATACTAAGAGGTCACTTACTGTACATGTTTTTCAAGCTTAGTAAAATGAAAAGTACCTTTTTTCTCTCGTATACCTGTTTTAAATTCTGACCCATTCATCTTTTATTTTTTACATATTTTTATTTTTAAGAGATCTGAGTTTTTGCATCATTACTTTAAGTTTCCACAAGTGAGTAAAAAGAAGAATAGAATAGATGTTCTTATTATGTGTATCTCCTACTATAATCAAATAACGTTTCTTTATAGCGAGCTAACATTAGCTTACCAGTTGACATAACTGTCATTGTGAATAACTGTTGCCAGTAGCTTAGCTAGCTCTCTTTGTAGCATAGAACGTAATTTGCCAAGTTTGATGATTTGACAATTAAAATAAAACTTTTAAAAAAGCTGGTGTGTGATTCAAATGAATATTATGAGCAAAATGAAGACAATAGCATATACTTAATATCACAAATTAATTCTAATACAGGTCGTTTTTACGCTTTATTTCAGGAGATTTTATCAGATAAAACACGGACATGTATTGACTTAAGTAATCATTTCATGAAGGTCGTTTTTGACCTATTGTGTAGTGTAGGTTCCAATGACCTATGCATCTAAGGGTTAAGAGGATAAAGTAGATTTTATTAATCACTAGAGAGTGGATCACTTCAGCCGTGTGTGTGTGTGAGGAGGGGGGTGATGCACACAGGCCACACAGCTCAGACAAGGAGTGACTCAGCTCTCTTGCTTTCTCGACTACACGCTGGTAGCCACACTTGATCGCAACCGAATCTACAGTTCTAAAGTTAAACAGATTGAAATGCCCTCTTCGCCACCTCGCCTGAATGAATGCGCTGCTCGAACAAATGGAACTCAAACAGCCATTGAATTCCGTGTTCTGTGTGTGTGTGTGTGTGTGTGTGTGCGCGCAACCGAGACACATTCATTTGCACTCTGAATGAATTTCTCCCTTTGTAATAATAGATTCAGCAGAGACTGCTAATCTCGCAAAGTGTGCCTCGGAGGGGTTGGAGCACACACGAGCACCCACCTTGATAGAAGTGCTGCTGTCGAAGCGAAAAGACTTGGTCTGCCCGTTCTCCAGGTAGACCTTGAGGACATTTGGCATGAACAGAAGAGAGTTGTCCTTCACCGGGTTCTGCAAAAGGAGGAATGTGATCAGTCTTTTCATCCTGTGCATTTGACGTCCCCTTGAACAGAACACAGGTGAGGTTCAATACGCGAGAGGATTTCATAAACGTGTCTCGATGTCATAACACATTCTTGTGACTGTCTTATCTATCTGGCATTCACTCCACTGTCTGTCTTATGTGGTAACCATCTGTCATTGCCTATATAGGTCATACATAAGTGTGTGTGTGTATGTGTGTGTTTGTGTGTGTGTGTAGTACTGACTGGAACCTGGCCGTTTATAATGACCTCCTCTGCAAAGCGCACTTTGACCGGATTGGACTTGAGCATGGCTTTTTTGGCTGCACTGATGAACGCTGATTTAGGGGACTAAGAGGCAACGGTCCAAAGAGAGAGACAAGGGAGGGAAAGAGGGAGAAAGAGACAGACAGATGGAGGGGGAGAGATAAAGAGAAGCATAAACACATGCACAAATGAAGACGGGGCGAAAAACAGTTTTCCACATTACATTACATTACAGTCATTTAGCAGACGCTTTTATCCAAAGCGACTTACAATCAGTAGTATATTACATATCACATTAGCTGCTCCACAAAAAGTGGACAAATCAATAAAACTTTAACAATATACCCTCAAATTTCCTGAAATTGGGATATGCAATTTTTGAGAAACACAACCCAGGACCCTGAACTTAAGAGGAGACGGATGAATGCATTTAATTGGAGGAATACAAGATCATCATGTCATCCACTTTAAAGAAAAGGAGTTTAACAGGTGTAACTGTGAGAAAATTGCAGGTATAACCAACAAATCTATACCTCCCCAAATATGATAAGAAGGGCACACAATGTGATTCATGGGAACTTATTTTTCAAGAGAAAAGTTAAGAAAATTCAGAGGAATGGTAGCATCAACAATGTTCTTGTTTCTGATAATTATATAAAGGTATCATTTATTGTGACACAAGTAAAGTTAGTAGTTTACAGGGAAAATAGAGAAAATGAGGCAAAATTGAAACAGAACAGCAAGAAATGACACGTACAGAGTAATCCTGTGCCTGTATTCTTCTTTTTCTTTTTTTATAAAAATATATCTGATAAATACAACCCTTGTGGTGAATTTTGCAAGAGCTGATCTACTCACGGGATACGGTTGGACAACAGTCAACACGATGGATTCTTTGCAGCTCCTGAAGCGAGAGAGGGACAGCGAATCACAGAGTCAACAGAAAATCATCAGGAAACAACCATCACAGTGAGCAGCAATGGCAGATAAGCGTGAGGAACTTGATTAGCTTGGCTGAAATGGAATGAGACGCCTCTGGCAATCACCACTTACAAGTAGACGCAGTTAAAACAAGAAGCACACAAGAAGCACACAAGAAGCACACACACTCATTAGTTTCCCATTTAAAAAAAACAAAACGTGATAGTATTGCCGGAGAATCTGTCACGGTAAACTGAGTGCATCGAAATAGCAAAATGCTTATTTATTTCTCATTTCTTATTAATTCTGAATATTTATTTATCTGATGTTATGTGATGATGACTATGCTTGTGTTGTGAACAATTTTTTTAAGATTTCAAATAACAATGACTTAGTTTCACTATAACTTTGTCTGGCACTGACAGTTATGAGTATTATGATGAAGTATAGTAAGTATTAAACCTGCCATTTTAAACTAGTTTTCATGTTTTATGTTTTAAGGACAAAATTCTATATTACAGTCTGTGGATTGGACTATTAAGCCACATGTTGTTAACAAAATGTAAAGGTATGTGCATCAAGCATTGGAATATATAGCTTATGTCTTAGTTTATTTGTAATACGATTGAACTGGCCCTTTAAATAAAGGTTATCCATAAGCTTCAGGACAGAGTTTGAACTGCTACAGATGGGATTCTGACAGATCAAAGTGTCCCCAAGGTTCCAGTAGTCACCTGACGAGGTCGATGACTCGTTCTCTGGGAGCCGAGCTGACGGGTTCGTCGTTGATCATGATGATCTCATCGCCTGGCAGCAGCTTCCCCTCCGATGGACCACCTACGCGCACACAAAAAACCTGAATGCATACAATCCATAGTTGGTGACGCCGCACATGGATAGTTTGGGTCCGTCAGATTGTCTGCGAATGAATCAGTGGAGGAACAGCTGAATGGACACTGCATATAAATGTGTCAGCTTACAGGTAATGTGGGTGTGTCCGTCTCCTGACACATGCATTGATTAACTGCTGCGTCCTTAAGCATATACTGTTTGTTCCTTTCCTTGGCCAACAACTCTAAATAGAATACTCATTGGTTCAATTGTCTGTTTGGAATTCAGCGCTCATTGATTATTGAGATAATCACTGTGTGTGTCGTTGCAGCCACTGGAGCTGACGGCTGATGGGAGTCTGTTAGCACTGGTTTGGCAGTAATTTGGCAATCAGCCAATTAACTAAAATAAACAACACTTCCAGTACAAAAAAAAACAACGAAACGCATTCATTTGTGTTTATTTTCTTTCTAGTATGCGGCCAATTATACTCCCTTTGGCAAACATACTCTGGAGAAGCCAACAGTCTGCATGGCCTCCTCCTAAATAATCATTACAGCAACTGTTTGCACTGATAAGCACGCTGCAAACAGTGAGGAGGAACTGATGGAATCGCTCAGTGGAATCTTTCAACATGCAAACCCCTCCGGAGGTATCAGGCCTTGCTTTCCCGCTTTGTTTTGTTAGCTATTTTATTTTCTCTTAGTTCTTCTAGAAGCATCATATCCCACTACTGTTCAGTGTTGCTCGTGAAGGCAATGTATACTGCTCCTCCAGCTGTCAATCATCTGACACCCACAGCAGTGAATGGGCTTTTGCATCGGGGAATAATTCCTCCGTGTTGTTTTGAAAAACTCTAAAAACCTAATTCATGCGTAAAATATATGCAGTTAAAGGCAGTGTTTTCAAGTGACTTGTGTGAATGCAACATTAAAGTGGGCTCACACAGGAAGCAAGGCTAAATTGAAAACAGTTAACATATGTGTACTACTACTTGAAAAGATGGGGTTTTGTTTCCTTTTTAATCTTGAGGAATTTGGATTTTCTAAACTATGATTCAGTGTTGCTAGATTATTCAATCCAATCTATGATTTAAAGCCCAGATGTCTTAGATTTGACCATTTCTGACTGTGGTGACTCCTTGTGATGACATCAGAGAAATCACCTTCACAGACAGCGCCGCGTAAAGCCTACCTGGTGTGACAGAGCGGACCACCACTGGTTTCTCACTGCCCGCCACAAAGCCGAAGCCCAGGACCGGGTCCCGTCTCATCTCCACCAGGCGGGGGGCGGGGGGGAGCCCGTCCAGGTGAACCTCCTCCAGGGAGCTGCACTGGGACACTTGGCTGGTAAAATAAAGGAGAGGAGGATGAGTCAGCAGATCGTTTCACATCAAAAAGAGCTGTAGCTGGTAATAGGCTCAACGACCGTTCTGCATATTAACGGTGGATCTCTCGGAGATTATGATGCAGTGCACATTTAAATCCAATCAATTCATTCATTCCTACACTAGGAATTCGTTTTAGCTTTGAAAGAAAACATTAAACCTGGAGTGAATGATTCGAGCTATCCGATCAGCCGCTCATAAATCAGAGCCCTGGCTCAGGTTTGGTCATTAGCACAACATTTTATGCTTAAGAGGTATTTATAAAGAGAGCAAACGTACTGCGTTCATAAAATGCCAAAGATCTGCAATCTGGAAACAGTTTGGTTCTTGCACCCATGTAAAAGTCTGCAGACATTCTAAATGAATGTGTAAAGGCCAAACAAGTCTGCTCTCTTCTTAATTGCTGCTGTTGATTGCTCCTATCCTCATATTAGCACCATGTCATGAATTTAGCCATCAAGTGCATATTTTTGTACGTTCCGTGTGTTTCATATTTGTTGTTTGATCTGTCTTGATTTTATTGAAAATATGAAACATGGAGATATGTGTTGCTTTTGGATATCGCTTTGGACTTCCAGTAATATAAATACTTTGGGGGAAAAAAATCAATGTTAATGTAGGTTAATACTGGTGAAATATCACATTATCCTTTTCTTTTGCCTTATTGCAAGTCACTCGGGATGAGAGCACCACTTAAATATAAATGCCCCATATTAAATTAAACCTTCCTGCTTGCTGAACCTCAGACGTCTCTCTGACCGGGACACTGAGAATGCGGAGTGCCTGTTAACTATGAGTGGATATATGCTTTCAGTGGGGTTCACTCATTCTCTCTCTGTCTCTACTTCCACCTCCCTCCCTCTTTCACAACTTAAAAACGCTCCCTTGGCTGCCGTTGCCTCCTCGCTGCACATTAAGTCCAGTGCGGGCCAGGGCGTCCATTGTTACCTTGCCAACATCCATTCCATATTGTCTGCCTCTACTGTCCATATAGCAGAGCATAGTGTATGAAATTCATGCCTCATCTGTTCTAACCTTCACATAGTCACATATGGTTCATTTGTTTCTAACTGCACCAAACTAACATCTTTCTTTTAGTTCATCAAAAAATATAGTTTTCAGATTGTTCAAGTCCAATGTGGCTTTACCCTTGTATTTAGTTTTTCTAGACAAATATATATATATATTATTATTATATACCTGCAGCTTTGCCTAAATCTGCCCTGATGATAAAGCGTGTCCTAAGCGACCTCATCTCCGACCGATCCGGATCAGTCTCAATCTCCGCCACCTTCTTTCCCTCTTGCGCTTTCGCATTCTCTCTCTCATTATCATATTGATCTGTACTGTTCAAGGGAGAGGGGGAGGGATCTCAATCTAAATCTGTCAGTAATGAAGCATGTTCCAATCTGCGATGTGGGCTCATGTTCCCTGTCAGGGTCAGTGGGGTTTAAATCCCGCGGTAGGGCAGAGCTGGGATGTCATGGGGTCAGGGGAAAGCTGAATACAAAAAGGTCAAAATCCTCGTGTTGCTGCTAGTCATGGAAGAATTGGAAGAGCATGCAAACCAGTTACAACTGGCGCTCCAGGTTCTCGTCAGTTGTAATTGTAAAGGTTTGTAGAACTTACCATTACTGATATCGTAATCTAATCATAACGAAGTGGTTTTAGATGCCTAAAACTATATTTCATTTTAGGGATAACAAGCTAAGAAAAATGCTGGGAGTAGCGCTACATTCCGCCATCGTTTCACATAAACTGTATGTAACACCAATGAAAAAGGAAAAAGGGACCAATACAGTTGGCAGGGTTTATAAGGCACACACAGATAAGCTTATGAGCACACACCATCCATGTTAACGAGCATCCACGCAGGAAGGCATATGCTTACTCTACACACACTGAAAAATCACTCATCCAATATTGCAAAACCATAAAGTGCTTCAGATAAGAAAATATATGCTGGATGTAATTTTCCTGAACTGATTTGTTATTTTCTAAATTATTTTGCAATAAAACACTACCCTAAAAACAATCACATTTATCTGATCATGACACAATAAGATTAAACACACACTATAAATGCCGATTCTATGCACAGTATGTACAAATATATACAGCCCAGCTGCCATATCACGGGGAGTTCAAATTCACTGACACATGAGTGGAGAATGGCAATGATAAACCTGCTAGATCATGTTAGGTAAGGTTATGGGAGATATCTGTCCAAAATAGTTAAATCAACTATTGGCTTTAGTCACTCTCGCTCTCTTTCTGTCGCACAGAAATCCAATCGTGATACTCAATCTGTGTCACCTCCACTAAAGCCAACAGCTTTTTTCTGGGAAGAAAGCCACATAACCAGAGCTGTCTCCCTTGTCATATTCCTCTTGAGGAGAGGAGGGGTGTGGAAAAGAGGAGGCAAGGGGAAAGGCAAGAAAATAAAAATAAGAGGATGCATAAGAGGTAGACAGTAAAGTAAAAGGGCAAGAGAGGAAATGGGAACAAGAACAAACAATATTGAAATAATGTGTGAATTAATGTGCCAAGTGTTGAACGAGTTACTTTTATCAGTGCTGCATCTGATGCCCAGAAAACCAGCGTTTGGAAAGCACAGACCAAGGGAGGGGAATTGATGTCGAGGGGTCAAAGCGAAGAGGAAGTCAGAAGAGAAGGAAAGGTCAACGAGAAAAAAGAGGAGACAGGAGGAGGCCAAAGAGAATAGATAAATACATGGAAAAAACTGATCAAGAGAGGAGATATAAGGAAGGATGAAAAGTTAAAAAAGGTGAGATGAAAAAGTATAAGCGAGAAGTAGAAGTGCAAGGCAAGGAAAAGAATGAAAGCACGATGAGATGTTGCAAAGAAAGAGAACAACAAGAGGAGGTAACCAACCAATAAGACATATGCAGCCATTATCAATTAAGAAAACAGTGTAGTGCTACCAACACATATAGCAATGTGTGCATCAAAACAGTTAATTGGATCACAGCTTATCAGAACAAGACATGTCTCCCTAACACAGAGCCTGTTCCGCAGCGTTAACATGGAGCAGGATTTGCATGTTTACCTGGCTTCATGTTTCCTTCTGCAAAACAAATTTCCACACTGCACGCAAACGTGGAATGCTAAATGCCCTGAACAATGGCTACTTTTTGTGCATGTTGGGAGGACGCGGCAGATGAAACAACACACTGGGTCATAAAAGTATCGGGATTAAACTATCCATTCATCCATCCACTATCTTCTGCTCATCCCGTTCCAGGTCGTGGGGCCAGCAGGATTAGCAGGGTATTCCAGACACCCCTCTCCTCAGCAACGGGTTCTGGGTCTACCCTGGGGGTCTCTTACCACTTGAACGTGCCCAGAAAACCTACACCGTGACTGCAAACCTGCCCCAGTGGGTGCTAAACATCATGGCCAACAGAACCACATCATCTGCATAGTGATTAAACTAGGTGATGCCTTTGGCAATAGGCATAGAAAAAAACTTGCTGCTGCTTCTCCAGTTGATCCTACAGATGGAATAAGAAGCCACTGTGGGGACTCTACGGTGATGATTGTACATCATACAAACTTGTGAGCACATGGCATGCTGTTGGTTATGATCATGCTGTACGTACTTGTTGAAGCAGTCCCGTCCCTCCCTGGTGCTGTTCATGCTGTCCCAGCTGTATGGAGGACCCTGCAGTCCACCCCAGGAGCCTGGGCCAGGGGGCGGCCAGCCCGACATTTTGTTCTTATGGCTGAAACATAAAAGGACGGGGGAAAATAAGCTTTTGATCCTCACATACGACCAAAAAATATGCTTTTATTAGTGTGTTGTGGCAGATAATAGAAGTAAGTTAAGTAAAACCACAAGTAGTTTCACTTTAGTTTTTTGTTGTTTTAAGAAAATATAGATGAACACTTTAAAGAACGCACAAGTATCTTATAGTCACGTCTAAGAAAACAAGCACTTCAATCAACATTTAAATGAAACTACTGTTTGACAGTTAATAGCTGCAGCAAATCTTTAGTTAGGAGGACTTGGGAGAAGATCCACGGAGAACAGAACTAATTCAAAAACATCACAGCACATGCATCTACTTATCTCAATAGGTACATCATGTAAGAAAATAATAAAAGGTGAATTTATTAATCTATTTTTCCCCTATCTGGATAAAAACACTCAGGGACACTCTGGTTTGATCCCTCTCAGCCCAATTAGTGTGACCTCTTGTCTCTCTGTGTGTGGCTTGCGGTGTGACATCGCACTGCTTAGTGCAATCGACCGCAGTCAAATAACGGCCCATCTGGTCCGTAGATAGGCGATCAATAGCGGCATGTATGGGCGAGCACTGCGGTAGCTGCTCTGCAAAGGAGGAAAAGCACTGATGTGACAGCTGATTCGGTTATCGCAGATTACTCAAACGATGTCATTGAGGATCGGGGGAGGAGATAGGCGGAGAAGAATGGGTCCAACGTGTCACCCCGCCGTGAACTGTGCGGGAAAAGTTCTTCCTATAAATGAGGATTGAACAGACCACTCTCCTGAACTGTGCCGAGCTCCCAAAAAAGCCAAGCACGCTACAGCAACTAATCATGCGCAGGTTATAAAACTCTCCACGGAAATAATCACAAATGCAATAAAAGATCATCAAGCCGGAGAAAAAGTCACTGAATTCAAGCATCTATGCACTTCATACGCATACTTGATTTATTCTGGAAAACACTCCCTCCCACAGCCATAAACCATGAGGAAAAAGTTTATCGTCCTAACCTTAAATCCATGGTAGCAAGCGGATGCATAGCAACAGTAACAATGAATAGATTAATAGCATTTGTGTGCCAAGATTTAGTCTGACATTATGTTACGCAGCATGTGTGCTTTACATCACAGTTTCAGACCCTTCCCACTAAAAGCAAAGGGCCCCAATTGATCGATCTTGCACTCTGCAGTCGATATGCATGCTTAAAATAGAAGAAAAGGCGTACTAGAGGAGGACGTCATCGCCGTAGGAATCCAGCTGATCGATTCCCATATTGTGCTGTTGACGGGTGGAATACATCAGTCAATCATGTCATAGCTTGCGGTGTGTGGAAAAAAACAAATTGGCCTTCAGATGATTAAGTGCAAAACAAGCTCCACTGGAGAGCAGTGAAGCTGCTGGTGGAAGTGTCAGAGCCTATCAGTCATCCTGCTGATCAGCTGTCATGTAGAAGGAAAAGAAAAGTGGACTCGGGATACAGTTGTCTCAAGCAATACACACATCTCCTGTGCTTCCATTAACACCCAACTGCAAGGAAAACAAAACTAAACAGAAGATCCATTTTGGCGCTCGAGGGCTTTTCAGTCTTTACTCCTCTCGATTCTGTTGCCGTGCACGCATTTCAGTCAGACGCCTGTGCTTCCGCTGATCTTCAGTCATCCCAAATAAAATAAAATAAATCACATCCACCGCCACTTCAGAATCCCAATCAGAGGCTCTTGTGCTCAAAATAAACAGAGGCCGCGGCGCTAACGGCCGTGCAGATCTCCAGTGTGTAGCCAGACATGCATCTGTGTTTGTCGTTGTGCTGCTGCCGCTGCTGGGAGCAGCTTTGGTCCAAACTGAAGTATACTGCCGTGGCCTGGCTTCCTTTATCCCATAATCCCTCTCATCACAGAGAAAACAAATCCATGCTGTGTGTGTGTGTGTGTGTGAAAGAGAGTATGAGTATTTGTGTGTGCCTGTGTGTGTATGAGAGAGAGAAAAAATGAGAAGGAGAGAGAGTGTGTGCAACCGTCCATGTGTGTGTGTGTGTGTGTGTGTGTGTGTGTGTGTGTGTGTGTGTGTGTGTGTGTGTGTGTGTGTGTGTGTGTGTGTGTGTGTGTGTGTGTGTGTGTGTGCATGTGTGTGCGTGTGTGTGTGGAGTAAGAGGCTTTTCAGAGAGCAACAACGTGTATGGAAACATCGCTCTATCTCTGAGCTGGAGGAAACTGACTCTGAAAAGTTCACCTGGATGGCATTAATATTTTACTCTTCCCTTTTGGTCCTCCTCCAGCGAAAAATAAGTTGTTTTTATGTCCACGCGAGACAGAAAAGGGCATATGGTTCTGCAAGTAAGAAGAAAAATGATAGTTGAGCGACCGACCGACCATTATTGCCATCCCTAGCGGAATAAAATACACTTTAAGGCCCGATTGTAAATGAAATAAGGCTTTTAAAAGATGGATATTTCCTACACGGTCAAGGTCCTTTTGTCTTTGCGCTATCAGCATCTCCTCCTGAATGCAAAACGCAGGGATTAACATGCTGATTCAAGCTCAAACTTCAGAAATTACACTCAATGCAAGCAGAAAATCTGATAGTTGTGTTTACCATTCACAACAGTAACAGTCACACTAGTTTTACAGCTGCATGTTTAAAGGGAAACCCTACAAGTGCCGTTGAAAACCGCTCCCTCTACGCTTCAGCTGGGATTGTTCAAGCTTCTTTCTACTTTTTTTTTTCTTTCTCCCTAGGTGTTTTTCTAAGACTCCCTGTGCAGAAACTCACAAATGTCAGCAGATCACAACACAAAGAAACATAATCCCTGCATTTTAATCACGAAAGTTGACTCCGCGAAGAACTACGCGGTTCAACTCAAACTTGCCGTCTTGCCCCCGTTTCCCCCATCTGATACATTCAGTTCAACATACCAGGGATCCGACTGTATGCATTCAAAAGAAGCCGCGGGGTGCTTCGGTCTTTTGGGTTGCCTTTGCTGAAAAAGGCCACTGTATTGACTTCAAAAAGTACTTTTTCTTCTGAACTGATCAATACATGCCCCTCTCTTTACCCCCGGCGATTGATCTCTCTCTCTGTCAACCACACTACAGCTCAAAAGCGAAACTTCATGACACAAATTCAATCGATGTTTTCTTCTCTTGACAAAAATGGACCAACGAGAACCATTTATTTTTGAAAGTGTGGGATAGGATTGAAGGAAAAATTACTTACTTTTTAAAAAATGTAGTAACTCTGGTAGAAGAAATGAAGACGGTTGAATTCAATTATACACAATTGATTGATTTTAAAGGGTGGTAGTATAAAGAGGGGCTGCCTGTGCAAGTTCTGCCAAGCAGTTCAATGGTTTTGACCAAATTATGAAGCTTGTTTCGGCCGTTAAAACCTCCCCTGCCTGATTGATTCGTCACAGCCAGTCCCGCATCGACTGCCATGACACACATCGATCCCCTCTGTCTTTATATTACTGTTTAAAATACTAAAGACACAGATTGGATCCCCGTCATGTATTGCATAGCGGGGCATAACCTCTACACTTACTGTGTGAGAGAAAACCCATCGTTACAACTCTCCACACAAATACATATTTCACCACATCACAAATAAATGCCCATCCTTCTTTAGTAACAAAGATGGTGGCTACTAGGAGCTAGTCTGTTTTTTTTTGTTTTTTTTGGTGCATCATATGTCAGAGCACCCTATCACATAAAGCAGTCCAGCCAGCTGGCACAGACGCCCCCCCACAGCCACCACATGCTCCAGTCAGCAAGAACACACAGCTCTGGGTGCATCGCAACAAATGTTTCCTTTCTCCCATACGGCATCTCTGATTCTTATTGCTACCGTCCAGAAAAGTAATACATCGCAGGGTTCAGCGGAGGTGATGCCTATAGTACCACATACATATGAGCCTAATATGAAAGTAGTCCATCCGGGCAGATCATAAATTTGTTTCATGTCATCAGTAAATATGATTGCTTTCATAGAGAAATATGCGACTAGAAATATGTCTTTATGCCCAATGATAAGTCTTGTAGTCCAAAAAATGAATAAATCATGCTTTCAAATTAAGGCAGCTACAGATGTTGCCTACAAATAGGGAATTTATACCTTTATATTATATCATAAGGTGATCACATTCAAACCCCTTTTATTTTACAGTTGTGATTCTACATTGGACAATGTTTCAGCAATACCGGACAGCTGTGGCTGCTATCAGTTAGCTGCACTCACTATGTAGCCTAACGCAGTTACAGATAGACAGGGGATAGACAGTGTCATCTAAATGATCCACTAGAATTCAGTGAAATGTTTGTGTTTGTGTGTGTGTGTGTGTGTGTGTGTGTGTGTGTGTGTGTGTGTGTGTGTGTGTGTGTGTGTGTGTGTGTGTGTGTTCTTTTCCTCTGAGGCTCTCTACTTTTTTTATGTTTGACCTGATATGTAACTCATTTCTAGTTTGAACTCTACTCTGCCACTGAACCCGAACATAAGCAAACATCTGTCTCACCGTCTCTCCAAATGAGAGTCAGGAGCAGAGAGGGATCCGAGTCACTGGGGCATTTCTGCGTCTGTCTTTACTGACACATTATTTTCAGAGTTTGAATTGTGATGTAAACAGGACGCCGAAGCATTTCAAAGATCCAGCCTTGGGAGATGGAGGCCAGTTAAAAGGACTGATTTCTGTCAACGGGCCTGGCTACTTATCACTGCTGCCGGGAGTGAAAATATTTTAGTTTTACTTTTTTTTAAAAGACCACACACATGCTATGTCTTGTAAAACCCCTCAAGATCTTTATCAAGACTGACTGGATTTGCACAAAAAGCAAAGAGCTTTAGCCTACATTATGACAATGCTCACTACAGCCAGTAGCATAAAAACCCCACCACCCCCCCTACCAATTCTCACCACTTTACACTCTGCAGAACAACTAGGGTAATTTAAGCTACGACTTTTTTTTTTTACCCCCAGTCTTGTTAAAAGCTCTGCTGCTGAGTGTTCTGCATGCCGGTGGAGCTAAGGACCCCTCTCAGCACACAAGGACATGTAGGTTAAGTGGTGGGTGGAGCGGTGAAATCAGGGTCTGCAATAAACAGAAAAGTGTTCATTCCCAGTCTCTGTTAAATAAAGTACACTGATATAACGAGTTAAATGCTTAAGAAAAATTGACTTGACTAAAAGGTATTTCATCTCCAAGGACTTGAAATGAGATGCAAAGAGACGACTTTTTACGTGCTGTGATTTCGTACTACTGAACACGGAGAGCTCAGAAAATAGATTAAAAAAAATAAACAATAACTCTCTATAAAAACTTCACATTAGCCTCAGGTAACCCTGTGCATTTGCCAGATTTATCACCACGCAGGACGCTCCATTTAAAAAGACTCGTTCTGGTTTAATGGGGGCAAAAAGAAAAGGAGGAAAAAACAAGTAAAAAAATGAAGGAAGGGTGTTTTTCTCTGGTTTTGGTTAAAAGATGCCATATAAATCACCTAACACATAGTAAAACAGACAAACCACATAAACACTGCCAGATAACAGCTCTCATGTTAATTGCATGTGGCACCATGCAATAATAAAACATCAGCTGTAATCTGTGTCAGACATCTGATATACATTTTGAGGCATGTTCGATTCAGTGATGAATGACTTGTGAATCATTGCACTACTATGCAAGACACATTATCAAGTCCTGTCATCCATCTGTTCCCATGACTTAAAAATGCTGAAAAAAAACAAACTTCGGTTACAGCAATTATAATAATCGAAACCATTGTGGTATAAGGGTGCTTAAAATCTTGATGGTTCCTTCCAAATTCTCAAACGTGAGAATGAGCAATTTAAAGCAGCACCTTGGGCTCTTAGAAATCATAATTATCGTAGAAAAGAATCGGCAGATTAATTAACAGTGCACATCTAGAGCTGAAGTAAGAGGATCTGTGCTGTTGTCACTACCATTGTCCAATTTGGCATTGATCTGTCTCTAGAAATGTCCTAATTTGCTTGCTAATGGAGCCCCTTTCCTCCTAGTCTTCCTCATTATGCTCATTAATGTTCCAACTTAACACACTCATAGCTCCTAGCAAGACAACTGCAGCCATCGCCTGACCTTCTTCTCGTCCAATCCTCACCCACGTCCACATTCGTTGGCTTTTTTCCACCCTCTCGTCCTCCCTCAGTCTCTCTCTCCGTGCCTTTTGCTCGGTTCATGAATGGAACATCGGTGCACGTTGTTAAAAGTTGCCCTGGAAGTGCTCTTACTTTATATAGATTTACAATCTGAAGACAACATGCTTTGGCTCTCAACACGCAGGGCACGCACATACACGTGAAAAACGTGCACACACACACTTTGTTTTTATGTAACACACTTGAACATTAAGCTCCATTCTGCATGCTCTCTGAACATCTTGCAGAGTGCAGTTGTTTGCTAAACAAGCATAATGGAGAGCGAGAAAAAGCAGAGCGGGAAAAAAAAGAGTTGCTAATTTGCAAGCAGAGGCCCCGAAAAAACAAATATTCTGGAGAACAATCGCATTCACTCGTAAATTGAAGGGATAATGGATAATGGATCCAATTCAGGTGATTCATGCTTGCCTTTCAAACCATGAATTTGAAAGTGAACAGCTCTCACATTTACCATTTAAAGACCACATGGAGATTTCCTTTCACAGCCACCACGAGCAGCACAAGGCCATCAAGACTTTGGACGGGAGCCATCATTTATAAAGCTGATGCATTCAAGTCTCCTGACTTCAAGCCTGAAAATCAGACCGATTGGCCATTTTGCTTCACTTCATTATTCAGTCGAACTCATTTAAGCCAATTTCTGTCTTCGAGGAGGGTTATTTAGGTTTTTTAAGTCCAAAATGAAGTCCTTTCAATGGAGAAATCAGTGAATTCACTCACAAGGGCAAAGTAAATCCACAAGATTCAACCAAGGTAAATTTTGCACCATTAGCAAAGCCATCTTCACAGTGCTGCAGACCTGGAAACGGACAGCCGGGGTCTAGAATAGAAGATGCGATTGTAACGGTGTTGCACCATTCTTGACTTTTATTTTACCTTCTCTGTTGGAGTATAAGCGTCTTAGACAAAGAGGCAATCATGAGACGCGAGTCAGCGGTTTA
Source organism: Anoplopoma fimbria (assembly GCF_027596085.1). Taxonomy (NCBI): domain Eukaryota; kingdom Metazoa; phylum Chordata; class Actinopteri; order Perciformes; family Anoplopomatidae; genus Anoplopoma; species Anoplopoma fimbria. Next base: position 11,194,429 of record NC_072470.1, on the reverse strand, counting down.
AATACGTGTTTAAAATGAGCTAGTTAGCTTAATGGCCCATTTAGTTGTTGTCCTTTCTAGGTAGCTTGTTAACTGTCAATCAGCAAAGTGTCACTAAGCAAGGTCGTTGGCTTAGAGAGCTTTCTAGTTTAGAGCAAGTAGTTCAGCAATAAAAAAAACTATTTCTCATATTTACATATATGTATATATTTATAGGAAGATAATGTATCCAGTCTTAATTCCACTAACAAAGCTCTGTATAGTTGGTTGCTTTTTCACCCTGGGACGTTAATGAGCACAACACCAGAACTATTTGAATTGCTGAAAAGACATCTGCAGTGATTCAGTCTGGAACTGATCTAGTATTCACACTCAGCATGTCATAAATCGGAAATAGCAAAAAGTTGTGTTGAATATTTAAAAAGGAAAGTTTGTAAAAAAAAAAAAAAAAACCTCACATCTGGTTCAATCTACAATATTCCACCATATGCGATCATTTGTTTTTCCCCGTCAGCCACCAAGTTGCTAAATCCATAGCCTATCAGCACTAACTGCAGAGGCAGTGAGTCACCGCTATTCTGCTATTTTATGATTGCGGGTAAATGTTGCATTTGTCATGTTGCACTGTGCTGCACTGTGTTATAAAGTCTTTCCCCAGCAAAATATCGTTCCTCTGAGATCATAATAAAGACGGATCCGTGCATGAGCTGATTCGTGGGATTTGGATCTGTATATCCCCTACAGATGAAACTCCTTTCGTTACAAACACTGGCTGGTCCTTCTGATGTGGAAACATGCCAACAGCATGAGATGATGGAATCAATTAAAAGCTCAGATGAATAAATGCTACTCCTTTCAAAAATATCAAAGTACGTGAGCGAAGGAGCTGCTGCATTGATGCTTTTGTTTCAGGACCACGGACAGCTCCCATTCTGTTCTACAGCAATGATCAGGATGGGAATACTGATTCTCAAGCTCATGCAGGTCAAAAAATATGTTACTACAAACACTCAATTTTTTATAATTTCTTCCTCTTGACTTTTATCTCCTCCTCTTGCTCTCCTCACACACACACACTGTCTGTGAGTGTACCAGAGTAGAACTAGTGGGCACACCCTGTCCTTTCCCAATGTGAGGATTTGGACTCTTGCACAGGCTCCTGGCCAGACCCTTGACCGTGGAAAAACACACACACACACACACACACACACACACACACACACACACACACACACACACACACACACACACACACACACACACACACACACACACACACACACACACACACACATCGACTGTCCTCAACAGCACTGCAAATGGCATTTAACAGCTTGAGACACGCTTTGTAGGTTTTCAAAAAAGCATTATTTCTCTTCGGGATTGAAGATTTTTTCTGCAGGGACAGAACAACATTTGGTTGAAGTTTGTTCATTTATAGAATGAGATAATAGCAGATGAAACCTCGAAAATGCAAGTGTGGGAGGGGTGTTTAAAATATATAGGATCTGGCAGAGGATGTAAGCACATGAAAAGCAGAATATAAATTAGCTGCATACCTGGATTTGTGGAGTTACCTCTACGTGTGCTGCCAAATGGTAAGACTTTAAGATATGCGAAGAATATATGGGGGAAAGAGTGTGTTACATGTAATGACAATATACTGTAGCTAAGAAGTGGACGTAGTCACCGTCACGTCATCTATTGTTGACTTGCCTTTGGTCTTTGGGATAAACTTTACCCTTTAATAATTCGTAAAAGGAGTCACAAGGACAGGTCACAAGAAGTGAAGCTACATGAGGTGAATAAGGATAAAAGTGGTGAAATAAATTTTACAAAAGGAATCGTTTATCTGGCTTGTAGGTCAGTTCTGTCTACAACCTGTCACTGTGCACACTGTATCTGTATCAGCAGCAGACCTTAACACTTTAAAGCGCTGCTTTTAAACCTTTGCAGCTCAGCAGCACGTCTCTGTTGGGCAACACAGTCCACAGCACAACACCCCATTGATTCTTTGTAAATGTCACATAAAGCCCAGTGGAACCGGGGGCCAGAAAACACAAAGGGCAGCAGAGCATAGTTTGAAATTATGTTTCTTTTTAAATAAATCCGACGATTGTCCATTTGAAGTATGTTTATGTTGTTGTCGAATCAACGATTTTTGTATGTGGCTTTAAGCTCCACGGGATCTCACTTTTGAGTTGCGTCGAGAAGTGAAACTAATAATAAGACATAGATATTCAATGCAGCCTGCACCTTCTGGCTGTCCATGTATGGATCCAAGAGTAAGCTCTGAGATTTAACTTAAAAACCAGGATCACATAGACGAATCCCGAGGGACAACTGAAGGCAATTACTCACTAGTCACCTTACTGTGACAGTCTGTCATGAAGAAAACGTAAAGCCAGGGCTTAGATCTTCCCTTTTTCTGACAGAAAAACACTATTTTATTCATAAGTATATACTTTTTTTAATCCGTGATTTCAGTAAAGGCACCACGATGAAGACGAAGTCAAGTGGGGATTTTGTGGGCCTTCAAGAAGTAGTGTTTCTGGATTTTGTGCACATATTATTTGTTCTATATCTCTTAAAATAAATAAATATTTTGCTTTCTGTGTCAAAGCCCTTTAATGTTGTTCATATTTCGACTGGGGGGTGGTACTTTCACTGTGGTCATGCCTGTGGGGACTTTCACTACCGGTCTGTTTCTGGTTGGATGTCTGTACACGTGTGATGTAATGACGAACAAGCATCGACAACCTCCGTCTATTCGGTACGAGTCAATTGTAAAGGTTAGAGAAAAAGCACAGTGTGTGTGTGTGCATGCATATCAGCGTGTAAAAAAATCCAGCGTGTGAATACACGAGAATAACACTCGAGTCACTTCATTTGTCACTGGCTACATTCGGTCCGTGTCAAAACACGTACAGGCTGGAACATCTGCCCCGAACATCGAGGCGTGAAGCCGCAGGTTAGAAATACCCCGTCGTTGAACGCCCACTGAATAAGATTACACGTGAGGATGGTGATCATTATGGTGAATAAGAAACACTCATGTCTGGGTTCTTCAATCATAATGGAATGAAAGTCTGGCAGTAAATAAAAGGAAGAGAGAACATAGAGAGTGCAGCGGGGTAGAATATGCCACAGATAAACAAGCACTTTGAGAAATGATGCACTCACAATTAGTGGAAGTAAAAGCCATGCTCAATCAGTGGAGGAATATATATATATAGATGCCAGGCTTGAACATGCGTCCCAGTGCAAGTGTGTGCATGTGTGAGTATGTGAGCCGCACTGTATGAAGGTTTACAGTACATTGTGTGTGTGACCGCATGGCTCTGTGAATACACGGCGGCCCTTCAGTATTATGAGACAGTATTTGGAGCAGAACTAATCACTCAACAAGCCTCTTTAGCAAACACATGTATCAGCAAACGGACAGCTGGACGTCAGTGCGAGCTCATCAATCATGTGCCTCGTCACTCAGTACCCTTTACACATCGTTTTGATTGTGTTTAGTTCAATCTTATTTGTCAATCGCCTGAATTCCAAGCTATGCTGTGCAATTTGTTTTATGCGCATTGCTGGCAAATCATACTCGTACTCTTTTTTTTTTTGGTATTTCCTCTCCCTTGCTCTTTCTCATTTAGCTGGACAGAAGGTGTTTGTTAAAAATTAAGTCAACTTCATTATAATAACGTAATTGATGCTAAGATGTTAGCCCAACTCATATGAAACCACCGCCTCAATACTAATGGAAAAGAATGTATGCAACTAAATACAATTTCATCACTCGAACAACTGCCATTAAACATAAATGACAAGAATTCATTAATTCCACATTTTACTCTGTCATGTTTCATTCATGTGTTCCACAGTGCTGAATTCTTCCCTGTTGCAAACATCACCCAGAATACCAGTGTGCGAGAGAGAGAATATGAAATGCAAGATAATGCAAAGATATTTTTAACTTTCCTTCTGTCCTACAAGGACAGAATTGCCCACTGTATGTAGTAAAACCAAGCCAAAGTGATCAATTATTAAGAATGCACTTCCCTCAGAGTATGCCAGCGTTTGTGAAACATCCTCATTCACAGGTCAAATCTGTGGAGGCCTGTATGTATTTTAAGCTTTGCGATCACTTAAAGAAATACACAGATTTTCAAGCGACATACTTGTTATATAACGAGAACCACAGATGCCAAATTCACCCATGTGTCCTTGGCATTTTAATACTCAAGCTTACACTATGCAAGTGAACGTGTCCATGAGCATTTATCTAAAAAGGAAACAGCTGTAAGGGTATTTTCATTCTGTAAATGTAGAGTCATTTTTCTATAAAGGTTGCGCTTGGAATAAGGACGGAGTTGTGAGCTGGACTATTTATTTATTTTTTTGTTGCCAGGAGCATCCAGTAACTTCATAGAGTCTCTGCTGGTTGCCTGGCATCCTCATGTTGACAACAAGACTACGTCTGTATTATTTCAAATGCAAAGGGAACAAATGAGAGCCCAGAACAAAACTAAGGGGTCAAACCGGCAGCAGACACGGCATATCTAAAAAGTGACGGATCTATGAGAGGATTAACAGTACGGACTATATAGGGCTGGCAATAAAGCGATGAAACACAGTCAATAGGTTTAAATAGGTTTTATATTCCCTTGATGATTGTCCATGCTTACTTACAGCACGGCTCTCGCTGTGCTGAGGGATAAAAAAAGGTCTGTGAATTCACCTCATCACATGAGTCCAGGACTGACCCTGCCAACAGAGTGGACATGATTCAAACCTCCAGGGAAAAACCTCCAAGCTGTTCCTCTACCTACAGTATGCATCCTGAAGTCAGTCTAAAAAAAAAAATGACCCTGAACACATCGGCTATACGGAATATTCAGTGAAAAAGCTGCTAATTCAACAAAGTGTTAGAATGCAGTTAAAACTTCAGAAAGAAGATCAGTCACTTGAGTGAGTCATCTTGGGACACATGGGTGGTTTTTGATGCCTTTGTTCTCGGGGATTGCTACGGGGTTCAACCTCGGGGCGAACACCATTACATGCCTTTGTTATGATGGGCGTCAGGGACAAGAGAGGGTTGTCTCAGCAAAAAAAGAACACTACCAATTTAACTTCAGCCGTTTGGTTACAACAAGGTGGTTATCCATTTAGGAAGCAAAAAAGCCTATGCATCCGTGCATCATTAAATAATGCACCGAGCAGGCTCCATGCAGAATACATGAGACATAAAAGCGCTATCAGAGAGACACATGCTGTATGTCAAGCTCTTTTTAAACTTACAGAACACGAGACGCACCCCCGTGGGGGAGAACTCAATACGAGCGTCACTTTCTGCATCACTGATCAGCTGGCAAATTGTGTCTGAATTTCCCTGTGCACGCCGGTCGAGAATTAAAGCTTGATTGGAGAGATGACGCTTGTTCTCACAGTTATTTGTTTCTCGCGAAGCAGAAGCGAGGGGAGGAAGTTCAGACGTGAACGGAGCAAGGAGCAAAATGGGTTTTTGCCGCATTTTGCATAATTGATGAGATTTGGTCTCCCGTCAAAAAGGGGAGCGGAAGCACGAAGCACGTCGCTCCAGTCATTCGGTATTATCTCGTGTGAGAGATGACTGGAATTATGGGAAGTAAAATGTGGCAATCATAACATAAGAGAATATTAGCGTTCAGCAGGAAATGAATCCCTGTAGTAAGAAGGAAGGACTGATTAAAGTATTCCATTTCAGAGCTGATGTCTTTTATTAAATAAGCATCAAGAGATAACAAACGTGTTATTCTGCTGGGCTGAAATGAAAGTTGCTTCTGCAGCTTTAATACACATTTTTAAACATGTATTTACGCCTTAAAATAAATTTCAACATCATTAAACAATCAAAAGCCATATCAGTCTAAGACCGAAAGATGAATGGCATCTATGAAGCAGACAGGCAGGGACGAATACACATGGAAGTGGATGGATGTGCTGCCATATAAAGTAGATGGATAGGTGAGGCGGAGAGAGAGAGAGAGAGAGAGAGAGAGAGAGAGAGATGTTGTGATGTGATTTCAGATACTGAATCAAACAGCCAGCAGTGTGTTCACCCTGCCAGCCCCTTCCTGCAGTGATCACCGACCAAATCCCTTAGGAGGATTATCCAGACTCAAATCAAGAAAATTGTCCAACTTTAAGGGTTACGGGCACAGAGTGAGAAAGTGAGAGTGGTGTAGGGGGAGGGGGGGGGGGTGTAGCGCTGTAGCCCTGATGTTATTTTTCCTCCACTCCTGCCTCTGCTTTGTGTTTCGACACATGCAGCTACGCATCACCTTTGGAGAGAGCCAGGCTAGCTGTCCCTGATGATTGTATTTCTGGTAACATCCTGTATTTGTAGAACCCCTCCCCTCATTGGGCTCTTTTAGAAAGGTTGATCTGGTGGCCCATACTGCTTCCAAAAATGTTCTGTACATCATAAGTACAACCGAGGCAAAAAAAAAATAAAAAAATCCAAATAAAACAATGTTACAATTGTCGGAGCTGATTATGAAATGATTACAGGTGATATTAAGTCCATATTGAAAATTACTCGTGATGTTCTTTTAGGATGCCGCGACTTGTCAGATGGCACTCGGTACAATGGAACTTTGCCCTCTGAAGTAGCAGCGTGCGTTTGGCAAAAAGCAGAAGGTAATTTGGCATGCATCGCTGTAATCTGATATTCAGAACACAAACAAGCCCTGCTGGCTAGTTTCACTGCCAAATTCCTACATAGTAAAGCCAAGATTTTTTCCCACACTGCAAACGCCGATACAGGTCCTGTCATTGTCTTTAGGATGCAAGGATAAGAGAGATTAGCTTCCCGGAATAAAGCCAAGCCAGATGTGTGATAACAAAACTCCCATTAGTCCATAGTCAGAATAAAACCAACAAACACAACGTGAAGGATATTTCCCCCATACCTGCTGCAGCTGTTTTATTTCCCATCTGACAATGAATGATTCATTACGAGCATTAGAAGGTGATAAATGAACCACAACTTCTCATTACAGTTTATGAAGCAAATTTGGCTTGTGCAGCATGTGCAAACAGAAGGCTCTGAAACAGTATTATGACAGCTCATGGATACACACCGGCCATCTGGGAGCGGGCAAAGCGCAGCTAACTTGCCAGTGAGGCAAACACTCTCTTGGCGCCTGTTAGCGCTACGCCATTATTAATTTTTCGCCATTTTACAGTCTGTCAACAATGAGATGGAGCCAAATATGTATAAGTGGGTGTGGCAAACGTTATGACCGGCTGACAGAATGGTAAAGTGTAAGGACAAGTGCAAGTGGCAGCCAGGAGGGTAAAACTCTTGGAGAACAAGGGGAGGGGAAGCACTTCTTATGACAAATGGAATCTATTTATTCAAATCAGAAGTCAAATAAAGAGAAAAATGTGAAGATATGCTACACATGCACACCTGCCTGTGCTGTGTGACTCATTTATCCACATTTATGAGAGAAATAGGAATGTACTTCATTTTGTGTGGTTTTTTTCGAATACTCATTGAAATGAAATCCATGAAAAACTCATTTTAAGAACACTAACTGTTTATTTTTCACTTTATGATTTGCAGGGAAAGATATAAAAGATTAAAACTGTGCTTCACAGGCATCAAAAGAATTGGAGAACACAGCCTGCTGCTTTGGTTTCCTCTTATACTTGCATAATTTGGTAATATAACAGCAGCCTTGCTTTTTGAAATTGTATTTAAAAAGGTTTTGCTTCTTCAAAGCACAGCAAAAAAAAGAAAAGGACAGAGCCATGTAGTGATGTTACAAACATATCCATGAAAAGACTATGAGCCACAGCTAACAGCACCTCCAAATGAAAATGAAGCTACTAAATATGGTTATAAACACTTCGTTTAGGTTGGGGGACGATCCTGGTGATCCTTAAAAACAACCAATGTAGACTGTCGTTTGGAAACGGGACAGGAACAGCGGCCTCCAGGGTTAAAGTCTGTAGTTTTGTTGACCAATCCATCGAACCCAACCTCATCCACCTCCTCCATATGCAGACCTTTTCACTCTACAAAAACCCTGACCTCCTCCTTTGCTCCCATCTTAGTAAGATAGATGAATGGATAGAAAGTTAACTTATCCTGGGGGTATTTTCATTTCACAGCAGCAGCACACGAACACAACTGAAGTGAACAGAGAATAGTGCCTGGAAGGACAGTCTCACCATAGCCAGCTCAACCCTATGTCAGTTTTTCTCATTTTATTTCCATCCTTTATTTGGTTTTATGGGGTTGATATGCTGAAGAAAAACATGACCTTTTGCTGAAAATCCCCTACATGATAGAGCCAAATACAAAGTTTGGAGCATGTCACTGAGTTTGGAAATGAATTCAGGCAAACTCAAAATTCAAAAACACAAATCCTCAGAGCAAATGTTGAAAAGTTTGAAATATCTATGCTCAATAATACTTATTTATAATGTATGTCAATGCTTTCGAATGGCACGCTAAAACCACACCTTATAATCATTTCAACTTTGGTCAAACTTCAGTGTATGAATGTCTTTATAAAACATAGAAAATGTTGTAAAATGATTGCTGTTGAGTCTGAACCACTATGGACACTTCTCTCTCTCTCTCTTTTCCTCAGAGGAGTGGAGGATGCACTCCAGATGCTAGCCTCTGAATGTGTAGGTTTAAGAGATTTGTCAGGAGCCATGTTTAGAGGGCTTAGAGATGTGACCACACATGAGTCAGGGATCATACAAACATATATCTACATGTGTATGTGTGGTGTATAAAGTCACAGTGAGCGGGGATTGTTGTGCGCTGAGCTCTTCATCATCGCTGAGGCTCTGACTTATAGAGTCTCCTCTGTCTTAAGACTTTTAAGTGTGTCTCCTCATCTCAGGCCTGTGATTGGTTTTATTCAACATGTCTGGTATAGTTTACTTGAATTAAAAATAATCCTGAATGAAGCATTTAATTCATATTTTGCCCTTATTGTATACTTGCAATAGGTGGGCGAGGTTGAGCATCATGGAGACTGGATAGTGTTGCTCAGGGTAAACCTCCTTCTATGGAACAAAGTTTGGAACCTCTGTCTTTGGAAGTACTTCGTAGTCTCGTTACGACTCTTCCTTTGGCTCTGTGCTCTCCACTGGCTCACTTTGTGTTCCTAACCTTTTCAGTAACCATTGTCCGTCCTCTCTTGTTTCTTTATCTTTCTCTTAATCACACGCACTCTCTGGTTGCTCCTTGGAATCTGTGATTATGCTCGGCCTTTCATTTCCCGCATTCACTGAGCCTCTGCTGCTGTCACCATGCGCATCTTAGTAGGAGTTGCATCTCATAGATGCCAACATTTCTTAGTCAGTAAAATAAAACACAAATAACAAGTCATAGACACAATCATGGCTCTACCTGCTCATGTAGAATGTAACCAAGTACACTTACTCAATCAGTCTGAAATCTACCTTGAATAACCGGGTCATGACTTCTGGAGAGAGACATTGCTGTGGAATTTTTCAAATGTAATTGTATTTGAGCACCACAAGCCGAGGGCCATATAGTCCCATTTTAATTCGAGAAGGCAGACATCTCTACTGCCGATATCTCCAAAACTAGGCAACTCGTCCCCATTTCATGCCATGTAATACATCTTTTGCACTACATTTCAGAGGGAAAGATTGTACTTTTTACTTCACTGCATTTATTTTACAGTAGTCACTCAGATTTTACAAACAAAATATTTGATAAATTTAACAAATATGTTGTACTGTTGTAGATTAAAGGCCCACATCCCTGGCAGAGTCCAAGAGGTCCCCCTTAAAATATATATATATCTTTTATTTTATTTTATAGAACACGATAATGACTTGTGTGCATATTATTTAATTTTTTTCATCTTTCTGGATAATTAAACACTTAAATTGGCCTTTTACTCTGCTATTTAAATACATTTTAAGGCAAGTTTTGAACTAGACTTTAACGGGCAATTGGTTACAGTGTTGTATTGTTACTATTACTTAAGTAAAGGATCTGAATACTTCCTCCACCACTGACCACAGGTCAAATATTCATCTGGTGTGTGCAACACATACATCAGAAGTCTCTCAATTGAAACACTTTCATTTCATTTATTGTGAGTCATAAAACGTTTTGAGGAAAACACACACCGGTTGACAAAGTAACAGTCGAGTGCATTTACTGGCTCCACCAAGCGGATTCTTGCCTCACAACACCATTTTCACTGTTCAGACAACTTCACCTGGAAACATCCTGAATGGAGTATTTCGACTTTCTTCCTAAGGAAGTTGCATTTGTGAAGAAATTGGAATAAAAAGTCAAAAACACATGACAGTGCCCTGAGAGCACACACACACACAAACACGCGCACACGCACACGCACACACACACACACACACACACACACACACACACACACACTCACCCAGACAGCTTTGGCATCTTGGAGAAACCAAACATGTCCATGTGGTCCTGCTACAGCGCTCTATATCCCAAAGCTCAGCTGCTTCCACATCAGTATTCTAATCCACATCCAAAGCCCAGACAATCCAGTTTCAACCCGGATCCATATCAAGAGTCAACAAAAGCCTTTCGGACACATAATTCCGAATTCCTTACAGTTTGAGAGAAAACACATGAATGGTACGGTGAAAGTATCACCCTTGTTGAATGCCCCCGTCCGGTACGCAGATAGTCCAATTCCTTATCTGTCCACAATGTTGCGTCCTTAAGTGATGACATAGAAAGTCCAGGTCACCCCCCGTTTCCTCTCTGCTCTCTCTGGCACGAGTCAGCCCTTTCTGCTGCTCTCCACCTGGCTTAGTTGAGCTACAATAAGCCCCCTGTGTGTGTTCTCCATCTCAGCGCATGGAGTAGTGCAGTGATCCTAGCCGCGGCAAGCAGGGTAGAGGAGAGGATGGGGGGGGGGGAGTGAATGGAAGAGGGATGGGATGGGATAGGAGGGAGGGAGGGAGGGACAAAGCGAATGGATGACGGATGCTCTCTGTCTCCCTCTTTGCCCTCCGTTCATCTGGGATGCGTGTCCCCTTTGCAGGGCAAAGGAGAGGATGCAGAAGAAGGATATTGAGATGAAAGATGGAGGAGGGACAAAAAAGGAGGGTAAAAGTGCTTTGGTTGTAAGGAGGAAGCAACTGAGAGAGACAGAGAAGGGGGGTGCGGGAGAGCGGTGATGGGCAGAGGAGAGCTGACTCGGCAGAATGGCACGCTGATGGGAGCAAGACCCCGTCTCTCAGGTTTTTTTCCCCCTTTCTTTTTTTTCCCCTCTGCTTGGTTTTACTAAGTGAGCTTGTAAACGTGAACAAACAAAAAAGCAAACACAATGTTCTTTTGCTTATTTGGTTTAAAAACCAATGTTTTATCATACTGAACAAAAGAAAAACTGGCTTAAGACATTCTGTCTTTTAATTCTGACAAGGACATTCAAGGACTCTTCTTTATTTTTGTATTTTTTGTGCATGTTCACACATACACGCATATTCCTTCACAGCCTGTCATCAAACCCTGAAAACAAGTCAGAGTCTCTAGTGTGTGTGTGTGTGTGTGTGTGTGTGTGTGTGTGTGTGTGTGTGCATGCCCACAGATGGCTCAGCCCCGTAGCGAGGTGCCGCTCGTGCTGGCATCGTGCCACAAGGTGCCAAGGACGACCCACAAATGGACCTCGGTGGCGTTGATGGACATTAATTGAACCCAAGAGAGTGTAAAGTATGTTTAGCGTCCCATGTAATCCAACTAAACTGGCCGTGTAATGAGAGGAGGTATATGTGTTTCACCTATCTTATGAATGAAGGGAGGACATTATTCTTAGTCTCATTAGTTTAGTGTTATCGGCTGCTACAGGTAACAGCACAAGGTAATGGGAATCCCGATGAAGACGGCTAGCGGGTTGTTTTATCAACTGGGCCTGTTGTCCCCGATGGCATCAGACAGACTGACGTGACAAGGATCGGGGCATCTTCCTTAAATGTGTGGTTACAGCGCTGTCAGATCAGGACAGCAGAGCGGAGACGTGATAACGAGCGACATGTGAAATGAGAGAAAAGGGAGCAGCTATCCGCAAGTTGAACGCCGCAAGATTTAAGGATTCATAAAAAAGTTACTCTGATGGCTGAGGACAGTCTGATCACTATTTATGAGCACGAGCGTTTCTCCGGGGAGCAATGAAAGGCTGCGCACTTGATCACATTAAAAGTTTCAGACTTTCTTTTTTAAGTGAAAAGTTTTCAAAAAATATTGCTTAGACCCAGGACACATTATGTTCCATCTCAAGTAAGTATACAGTGGCATGTCTAGTCATGTATGTGTTACATTACTGTCAGTGCTATAGTTTCATAAATTTGTGTTTTTCCTAAATTCCTACAAGCTTTGGGTTTTCATTAATCACAGTTCAGTAACTCATTTAATGCAAGACGCTGTAAGAGCCACTGTATCTTATCCTATTATAACGTCCGGATTTGTTTATTGTCTCTTTTAAGGTTTAAGAGGTCAGTATACTATATAAGATTTGCTTGTCAGATGGTCAGATAGTTTTGTATCTGTCAGAGCATTTGATTTATTGGTTACTGTCATAATGTAAGGAGAATTTAAACAAATATAAGTAAAAAATGCTTCTAAAATAAATCAGTTTTAAGGAAATTCAAAGCTCTGCTGTTAATGAGCTCACAAATCTTTGGAGATCATGTTCAGTGTATGCCTGTAAATAAAAGGCATCATGTCCGTCTGCTCTCTTACTCTCGACGCAGCAACGGCAGAAAGCAGCCGATGTATGAGGCAGCTTTGATGCAAATACTCTTTGATGACCCTTGTCTTCCCTCAGGCACACACCAAAGCACATGCATCCACATGCACATCAAACACACTTAGCGAGTGGCAACGTATAAAAGGCCTAGTTGCCCTCTCATATTTCCATACTGCTTTGCTCACATCCCATCTCAGGGCAACACAAAAGAATGAAGACCCCCTTTTATCTGTCAGTACATTCAATTTCCTGTCAGAACTTATTACAAATGGAAGCTATTTTGGGATATCTAGTTTTGTGCATCACTGGGGGCTTTTGGATAATAGTTTCCAGGAATCAATCCTTATTGTTGAGCTCTGAAAATCACGCAACTTTCATTTTAATAAACCGCGTTGTGTAAGAATGGTGATCTCCATATGGGAGGTCCTTAGATGGGTGGCCGTGTTTGCAGCGGGGAAAAAAACAAACCAGAATGTCTGGAAATAATGAGCCATCTCTGCAGCAACTTTCTGCCCCGACGGAATTTCAAATGTATTCATCCTCTATCAATACATTAGACCTGACACATTGACAGAAGAGCAAAGAACAACAGGCATATATTGTGCAATGCATAAGCAACATGATTATAAAGCAGTGTGACGGCTTCTATGGTTCTAGCTTCTTGCTAGCACACACACTTCCTGTACTGAATACATGTTCTTAGTATGCCAATTGCTGTGTTTTAGTGGAGAACCTCCGAAATCTAAAACATACTGGCTGAATTTCATTCTCATTTGAAATATCAAACGTAAAAGTCAGCCTTTATCCTCAGATTAGAACGACAATGCCTCAGAACAGAAGGAAGAATAATGTAGTTGGTGGCTGGAAAAGCTGGAAGCAGTCGACTTCGGGAGGAGCTGATTGGATTGGCGAAGGAACCGGTGACTAACGATTGGTCCCTGTGTGAGTAAGTGAGCAGAGTAGTACCTTTAGGTTTTAGAGATTGGATAAAGTGATTGAAGAAGGAGTAGCCTAATTTGAAATTGACAGGATAATAAAGGGAAGCAGGGATCCATGAGAATGGATCGGGGCCAAGAGGCGTAAAGGCTGAGAGCGAGCGACCAACGAAGAAGTGAGGGAGAGTGAATGACCTTTTGCCAGGGTCCACAAAGTCCCATTTTATTTTTATGACTTGGTTCATTAGGGGTTGTAAAGGACGGGACAAAGTTTGAGTAGGACGTGCTGGACCTGTTACTCTTCAGCTGGCAATTTACCTCAACTTTCAAAGCTCCTCTGAAAATGTTATGAACTCTCTAAGAGGGACTCAAACAGAGCCAACTTTGTAAACTGCAAGATGAAACATAAGCTCTCATACTACAACAGCATACAAGCAAAATAAACAAGTATTTTCTTTCTACAGTTTCTGGTTTCTTTCACACACCCATGACCTGTAACTTCACTTGGACTCAACCCTTTTCATATGGAAAGACTTCGACAGCCCCTATGGTAATGTTATAAATGCCCAGAGGATCAACGCCTCATTTTCCTGTCGACTGATGAATCAATCCAACAGCACTCACTCGTGTTCCGTGAGCAGAAGGGAAAGGAGCTGACCAGCCGACAGACACCAGATGGAACCTCAGATCGTCACACTCGGATTGGAAAGACTGCCGGCAACAGTCAAAACAGTCGGCTCAGAAATGCAATTGTGACAACGGAACGTAATCAAATTGCTTTTAAATGGTTCATCTGAAAGTAATGCACACAAAATCTAAAAGCATACAGTACCAGTCAAAAGTTTGGACACACCTTCTCATTCAACTACTTTGAAGAATCTAAAATATGAAACATATTCTGGGTTTGTTGAGCATTTGTTTGTTTACCACATGATACCATATGTGTTCCTTCATAGTTTGGATGTCTTCAATATTAATCTACAATGTAGAAAAAATTAATAAAAAAAAAAAAAAGAAAAACCATTGAATGAGAAGGTGTGTCCAAACTTTTGACTGGTACTGTATATTATTTCTCTACATTTTTCTATATCAACTTTTCCAATGTTAGGAATTTTTAAATGGCAATACGTTTGGGGAATGGCACAAATTAAATTAAACAATTAGGGCTTCAAGTCAATTTTTTTGTCACTGTAAACTTGAGGTTGATGCCCAATGAAAAGGCACAGCAGTTTGTAGTCTCTTAGCTGTAAGCCAAACATCTTTCCGTAACTATAACAGTGGGCAAACTGTTTTCCCCATTGACACGCAGAGGAGCGTAAGAGAAAGAGTAATGACTGAGGAGTCTGCAGGCAGTCAATGGCACTATAAAGCAGACAATAAAAGTTTTTCTGAGAAAATGTGAGTCACTGCAATCCCAATGGTCCTTGAACATGCCGCTATAACTGGGGACCCAAAATAATATGCAGTTTGCTGCAGCAGAATGTGAGCAGTGGACAAACAGAAGTGCTCACTCACTCACACACTCGAGTGCATAATCCCCTTGATGGAGATAATAACTATGTAAAAGTAGTATTATGTTCATCATATCATCACCAAAGTTGATCTTCTTGTCTTTGGTCTTGTATCTATCACAGTACAGCCATGCTTTGATGATTATGTCATTATAATAGTATGTTGGTGTTACATTCTGAATCAAAACGTTATTTAAAAAATGTAATAAACTTACAGTTTATTACATTTTTAAGCACCGGACGGACAGAACACAAGGACCTTTTTTTATTTATCTGTCAAGGCTGCTGCCTGATCTCTCCACTCTTCTTATTACAGTGGAGGATAGATAGGAACGCTACTCGCATCCCACTGCTGGTTTGTGTCCCATAGAGATAAGCCTCTGTCCACTAATGAATAACAATATAGCCCAAGGTCACCATTCAAGTGTGAGTGGCTGCGAGAGAGAGAGAGAGAGAGAGAGCCAAAAAACATCCGTGCTGCATTATTACACAGCGCATTGGCATTCAGCACTCCTTCACCTCTCTATGATGGTTGACACGCACGCACAGTAAGTCATTAACCTGCATGTGTGTGGCATATCTGTATCTCTTTTGTCTCCTTTAAAAGAGAAGGATTCTGCATGTCAGTACCCATCATAATAGTATCCTGTAATGGGATTTCCACTAGAGGCTACTTTCAAGAACAATAAGGTTCATCATGCAGTTAAACGTGCGGCTGATCAGCTGATAAGCTTCGTCTCTTCTTGTAGGAACTGGACCTTGATGACTTTGACATTCCCTTGAGTCTCTGAGTGGTGGGGTTTCATACATAAATCACTGTCACCTTTGCAACAGCTACTTACATCTCCCTACTTGTTCTGTATTCTGCAGGCCACTGACGAACACACACACCCTATCTGATACAAGATGTGGTTGTGTACAACCTTTGCAAATTGTGGTTTGATGGAAACGCGGCCGCTGCCTGGATTGTGTTTACTCGCAGCGCTTTGTTTGAATTCATGAGGAGTGGTATCTTTATAGAGTCACAGGGAGGAGGTAGCATACAAAGCAAAAGAGTCAACAAAGCATGGTCCTGCATCCCTTATATGGTCGGGTTGTAAAGGCTACTAAAACACTTGGTTGGAAAAAGTTCCTGTGCCTATCAAGTTAGTTTTACATTTTCGAGCATTTAACCAAGACCATGTTAACGCTTGCCAAAAAATACAAATCATGCTTTAGTTACCTCAAGCAGATTACTTTGACTTAAGTTAACTTCTCCCACCACTACAGTAAAAGAGACCGGCAAGTCATGCCTGCTTAAACTGTATTAATTTAGCAACTTGAGTGACTGTGAAAAATAATATTCAAATAAATTTTCAAAACAAATTGCACAATGAAAACAAGTGACAAGACAATCATCACAACATCATATATTAATTGTGAACAACGTTTTTTATATTCACAATTAATATACATTATATGTAATTAAAGCTTCCCCGTGGAGTTTTCAAACACCGGTGGTGCTGTAGCGCAACGATTCAACAATGCAACAACTAAAAAAGGAGAAGAAGAAGACTACAAGGTGTGCAAAGAATGCAAGTTTAAAAACAATAGGATAGCTTTGTGAATGGTTTATGCGCATAATGTTTTTGTGACTAGGTACCTTCAAGTTAGCATAATTTAATTGTTACAGCTGGTGTCATGTTTTAAAAAAAATGAAATAAATCATGTCATACTCTGCTTTACTGTGTCACGGCACAGGTGGGGCGTTCAATCACAATATTACCTGATTATTATTTAAACGTATAGGGGATTGCTCTGCAACGTGCAGTCTCAGCAGCCCAATCCATCATCATACAGTAATTTAACACGGTCACAAGCATGATTTCCCATCATGCAACAGCGCCAGCTCCCTGTCATTACAGGGGATAAAGCGGACGCCACCCTTCGCATGCACACACACACACAGCACACACACACACACACACACACACACACACACACACACACACACACACACACACACACACACACACACACACACACACACACACACACACACACACACACAGCAACTTTATGTGACTCATCTAAACAACGAGATCATAGAATTTCATTCCAGTCCGCCTTTAATCCAACCGGCAATCTCTCTCTTTCTCTCTTTTCCTTATGAGACAGGCCTAATCTGATAGGGCAGACTACCCTTAAGCAAGGGAGGGGAGGGGAGATGAAGGGAGGGTGTGAGAAAGAGGAGACAAAGGACTAGATTGATAAAACAAAGGGGAACGAGGGAGGTGTACGTCGGGAGAGATGATGAGGGTTTTGGGGAGGTGGAGGGGGGAGAAAGGTCAGGGAGGATAAATGGATGGAGGGAGAAGATGGATATTTAAAAGTGAGGGGTTGTAAGGCGAATGTGTGATGTGGGAGTTGATAATAGATTGGGAGAGAAGGAGATTGAAGGGTGGAACGAACAAAAGAGATGGGTAAAGGGCAAGTGGAGACGCAGAGGGGAAGGGATAATATGACGAGAGGAGGAGAGGAAACGATGTGAGGAGGAGAAGAGGAGTGAGAGGGCTAATACTTTATAAATACAACATAATGCTATTCAAGATTTGAGTCAAGATTGCTTGCTGGATAACATCTAATCCACTGTACCAGACATGGATCAAGTAAGATTTTCAAAGTCTTCACTCGCTTTAAAACATTATCGGCTCACAGGTTGGGAGTTACTACAGTATAAACTATACAACGCATGCGAACAAGGACGGAAAATGTCAAGTCCACATATGGAAGTGGATTTAGTCTCAGTGAGTTCATCTCTAGACGAAGACCAGAAGTTGCTGCAAACTCGCAGCTTTTGAGCTGAGCCTCGTCAAGCACAAGGACTTTTAAAGATGACAGATGGATTTTGGTGCTACAGTGTGATTAAAAAGGTCGCGCACATTCAATCAATCCATTCTTTCTTTTACAAATCTACAAAAATATCAACTTTTAAGGGCTTTTTGGTGTTCTTCGAGATAATATCCTGTATAACTTGTCCATATTAAAAGCATTTTTTTTTTTTCTAATATTCTGCCAGAGCTTGTTATCTGCCTGGCATACCATGTATCTGGCAGCACTCAGATTGTTTCTGACGCACTGAACCTGTCCAGTTCTCCACGTGGGTTTAAACAAACAATGCATTTGGCTGGGCTTTTTGTCTCTCTTTCCTCACGCCTCCCGCTGTCGGCCTGCTAAACGTCCCTCATCAATAATGCTTGTAGATAAATAGAGCTTGTCGGAGACACTTGGGAGATAAGGAAGAGTGGGGAAACGACGGGAGCTATCTGTCACCTCTCTGCATATTAGTAAGCTGCTGGCTGCCCCGGACCCCTGAGCTTTTTTTTCGTGGGCTTCTACGCAGACATGGGTGAGCTGTAAACACACTTAAAAAACCAACTTTTTCTTTGGGTTATGTATTCTCCTGCTGGCTGCATGCCATGCACATATTCTCATCATGTCTGGCATGCGCACCCACATCAATATAGAGGCCTATGTGAAGAATTGATCAAATGCATTCAGCTATTCGTCGAGTCCAGCGTGACTTTTAATTGCGCACACACCAACTAAGCTTGAATGCTAACGAGATGTGTATTTTTTTTTTTTTACGTGAGCCACATCTCTACAGGCTCTAGTCTGACAGTCTGACTGCCACATACACGCACACAAACAAGCATTTACATTCAAACGTCTGCACGCAATCTGTCTCAGTAAAAAAATACTGCTCACATTGCATCGAGTCGCATTTTCAACAGAGTAGAAATTGTTTATTTGCGGTAAAAAAAAATACTGCTCAATGGCTGTAGAGACTAATTGTGATTACCAAGCTAAGGACCAATAATGTGTACTGACAGAGGGGCCTGAGGGGTTCATGTTTGGGCAACAGGCCCAGTAATGCTGGACATAGCTGGGCAGGATTCCCAGTGATGAGAGGAACAAAGTGAGAGTCAGAGTAATGGCCGAAGTGTTCTGGGCAGGAGTAGCAGTAATAAATAACAGATTTTTTGTTTGTTTTCTTTCCCTGGAACAGAATCTGAGAGGCCATATTGTGATGTTTTCTGTGTTGCACTTTTAAAGCAATTTTATTGCCCAAGTGTGTTTGGACTGGATGTTTCACTGTGACAGTAAAAAAAACTTTCCATAAGTGTTAAATCAGAAACAGGCAAACGATAAAATGCAGACGTTTCCGAGCATGCAGAGGTGCTGATAACAAACTGGAAAGAGATTAACCAATAAACACTAATTCCTAATGGTTTGATACTTTCTGACATGCACGGTTATTTCTTTCTTGCCGAGAGTTAGCTGAGACGATCGATACCATTCTCTTGGTATGCAGGTATACATGAAACTATGATATTACATTCATTTATTTTCAATTCCACCACATTCTAATTGAAGAAGAAGGGAATTGAAGCGTATGTGAGCTTCAAGTAGGAAGATAACCTTAAACAAGACAATCATGATTGAGATACAGACCTTGACAGGTTACTCTTCCAACCAGTGAGCCCACAGGAAATTAACTTAATATCTATAGAGCAAATCAATTTCCCTCCCTGGCTGACTTAATACCACCAAAATAGCTTTTAGTAAAATAATATCAACATGTCAACCTCAATTTTGGCTGAGGTACAGTTAAATTCACACACAGTACAAGCATGGTGCACAGGGAAAAGATAGCCACACTTTATTACTCAAGTTTGCAAGCAGATAGGTTTCAGTAAAGCTCAGTGGCTGTTAATAAATGCCAATTTTGTAGATTTTGAGAACTGGCTGTAAAAGGCCTCAAACAATCTTCACTCTTGCTGCTGGCTCACTGATGCAGAATTTGTGTGACGGTCTGAATGCTAATAAAGCAAAATGGAAATTACATAAATGTTCAGCATATTCCCGCAATAAAGCTGAAGCTTCTAATCAAAATTCAGTGCAACTCGCCTTTAAGGAAGGAAGACAATTTGGAGTCAGTTTGACATAAAAGTTAATGCAGTTATTCTGTTAATGTGAATCCAAATCTCCTCCATCTGTTGCAATAATTGAACATGCAAGGGAACACGGCTAAGGACAAATGCAACTAAGTGGCATATGTTTCTTGTTTTTTTTAAACCTCACAGTTCCTCCGGTAGACATGCAGAGACAAACATCACGTGATAACCCGGTTGAATGGACACGTATCTGCATTTAGTCATTAAAGGATTGTGGCTTTTCACATTAGCTCATCTGACATTTATGAAAGATCTCGGGCCTGTTGGGAAACAGAGGACGGATTTGCACCATAAATCCCCACTTAGCGCAACACGCGGCTACACGTCTAGATCCACGCGTCCAGATACTCACACTCACTCACTCACTCAGACTACGGATATTGTGTTTGTGTGATAAGTGGGACTCTGGGCGAGATTATTATCATCTGCTTCCATTAGCTTGCGCATGAACAACAATGAGGCGGCAATAAATACTACAACTAGGACAACAACCAACCGAGAATAACAAGCAAACACCCTGCTGAAACCTTGTCGATACCTGCCAGAATAGCTGCACACAAACACACAGGGTCTTTGGCTGGTAAGGTGGTATTGATGGTTCAGCCTTGTTGGTCAGTGGTGTGGTCAGCTGTTTTGGCCACAGAGTGTCTTGTTACAGTCTTTTTTTTTTTTTTTTTTTTTTTCAGGACACGTACACACATGTCAGCACAACTGCAGCAGGGTTTACGGTACATTAAATGCACTGCGTGGTGCATGGCAGTTTGATACATCATAATTAAAAGTGAATTCCTGTGTCAGGGAAGGAAAGGAGTAGCGGTAAACACATTGCAATATGTTCATCTCACATAAGGTTAGGTTGTGTAGTAAAAGCATTGACAACAGACTTTATAAAAAACAGGAATTATTAAAAATGTACAGGCAAAATCCCTAAAAAAAACAACAAAATAAATGAACGAATGGATATGCTGGGTAACTACTGCAGGACTTTGGCAAGTTGTCAACAATTTCCTAAGCATTTACAAATGCAGAAAGTTTAGTCAGCCTGCTGTATAGATGCGTACAGCAGCACGTAGTTTACTAGACATTTTCTATCAGAGCAAAGGGAAAGTGCGGCAGCTGACACCACATTTCGGTGGGCAGATTTGCAAAGCCCTGAAGTCTACTTTTCAGTAAGCAGAAATACATAAAAGTCAGAACGTTTTGGGGAACGTTTAAAACTTTGCTATTGTGTGTGTTTTGTACATTTCCTTCCAGAGATGCTGGATCTTTGAAATCTGAATTGAAAGAGCCGAGTATAAGATTGTGGTGTTTTTTCACGATGCATCCCAAATCATTTCTGTTTGCTTTCTGCAGCCAACAGGAATTTACATGAATTTACATCTGACAGGCCGGAGGAGAAGAAAAGGAGGACTAGACTCTGAGCACCTGCCAGCAAACTAATCGGCCTATGACCGATTTCACCTCATGGCCCTTCCAGTCTGACCCGAGCAATCCGAGCACAAACATACCGCAGTGCAGCGGGGCACAGAGGTGGAGCGACGGCAGATTATAATCAAAGGACGAGCACTTTCAAAAGACACAAATTATCTGCATTATTTTTGGAGAGTGAGAGAATTGTATTTAGTCTCTAACAAAGCAGCCACGGTGTATAAAAGAGATCCCCCGCATGGGGTTTTGGGGGGGATGTATGCGCACTTTCAACCTAAGACGAACAATCAAAGTGAAGATATGAACTTTGCTAATTATTTTCATTGATTATCTCTAGTATGCACACCATCATCTTGGCTAATAAATTATTGAAATGGCTCTTGACATGAAATGTTGAGTATTGGTTTTACCTTGTGTTTTGGTACAATTTAACTAAATATAAGACTCAAGGAATGAGTCTTATATTTAGTTCAATTGTACCATTAGCTTTCACAACAGCAAAAGATGATGAAAAGATGAAACTGAGAGATAATAAAACTGAAGTTGTATAATGTATATTCTTAAAATATGGTTTTCATGACACATCATTTGTATAGTCAAAACAACTACATTTCAACAGTGAACAGTGCTGGGTTTTGATTGATATCTGCCTACAACAAGGCATAAATACAGTGTGGTGTGCATCAGGGTTCCAGTCTTGGGTCACTATTAATTGCTATTTATAAAAGATTAACCAAATTCGTCCAACATAGTGTCTATAACAACTACACAACGGATGGAATAACATTGGCATTATTTTCAATAGTAAAAACACAGATTGCAAAAATCAATAATCTCCCTTTGAATAATAAAAAGCCCAATATAGCCTGATTAAAAACACTTCAAACTGTCTTATAATCTTGTTCAGTTTCAGTGTCAATTCCACAGTTATAACATATATTTTTTTTGAATTTCCTCAATTGTATTTATTTATTTGGAAGAATAAAGAACAGAATTTTGTAGTGCAATATGAATGAGAAAAGCTGCACAGGTTCACTGGGTTTTACTTGTATCTCAATGTGTGTCAGTCATTCTGAAGCTGCTGAGTCAACATTCAAATATTTGGAATATCAGTGATTTAAAAACCAGGAACAGCAGGTAGAGAGATTGAAAAAAGAATAAATCAGTCCATGCTTGCCTGTCTGTGTCTGCCTGCCTGACACACACACACACACACACACACAGCATAGCATAGCATAGTCTGAATCTGAATCAAATTTCATTTGTCTGCTTTCTGGGCCACGTTTCCTGGCCAATGACCTATCACCCCATTGCTGTAATCCTTCGAAAATGATGCTGCGATCTGGCGCTTCCTCAATCACACAGTCCACAGCTGACCAGAAGCTGCATGGGTTTATTATGTTTAGGTAGAGAAAGACGACAGAGGGAAAAACTCACTTCTTTTGTGCACAAAACTGTGATCTATCAAGTCTTAATCTTTAACCATGACACACATGTGTGAGTATGACAGCTCTAAATTTGAACATAGCTGAGTCAACTATTTTGTAGTTGGGCTATTCAATCTGTCCCTGGTTGTGAATCAGTGCTAGCCTTTATGGGATGTCATATTACAAATCAGATTCTGTCAAAAATCAATTAGTTTAGCTGAGAAGTTCATCAATCACATGATTCAAATGTGTGTGTGTGTGTGTGGTGGAAGTTTATATGTGGATTATTATTCCAAATGACAATCAGTAAACAAATCATCCAGCTGTTGAAGGGACGATACTAAAACAATTCATTTGTGAACATGCACGGTGTGGAAAGCAGCGTGCATAATTTATGGGCAAAATAATATAATTTTATGAGACCACACCACACCTCACACTCACACACACACACACACACACACACACACACACACACACACACACACACACACACACACACACACACACACACACACACACACACACACACACACACACACACACACACACACACACACTTCCCAGCAGCCAGCTAGCTTAAACCCCCTCAATCCATGATGTAATCTCTAAGTGTGTTCAGTAATTACAAGGTCCTGGATTCCTCAGCTGCTTGGAGCTACCTCGGCCTTATGTAACAGACGACTCACGTGCCGTCAATTCACTGAGCAAGATTACAATATGGCTGCTTTAAAGCCTGCGGCAAGAGAGTCGGCCATTAAATCCACCAACGGATCAGATGTGGTGATAGTCGAGAGATGATGAAGAAGAAGAAAAAAAAGATGTGTTGACGCTTTGACCTCAAGGAGATCACTAGCAATAACAGTCAGTCAGGTTCAACTAACACATCAATAAGCAATTATCTCATTAAAACACTACAGAGCAGCACAGCCCTTCCACTTCAAATTCGATCGAATGATGCAAAATTGAACAGTTGAACAGCCTGTAACACATAAGTATTCATTAAAAAAAGGTAAACACATAGTTTCAGCAGAAAAACTCTCCAGAAAGAAATAGTTTACATAAACTGTAAATTATGCTTGTGACAGCAGTTTTCTTCAGTAACCTCATATTTTTACGTTTGTGCATCAAACTGTCGTGCATCATTTATGTGATGATACAACACTGACATAAAAATACTTTTGATATTTTTGCCAACACTTTAATACTTTTTTGAATTTTGAATGTAGGAACTTTACTCGCAGTGAAGTCCTTTGGGTGTGGTATTGCTACTTTTACTTAAGTATATGATTTGAATACTTCTTTCACCACCGATTAAAAACCACCTTCTGATTTCTGCTTAATCATGTTTCATATTCGCACAGTGTTTCTACCTTTACATTTTTTTAAAGTGACATTAAACCACAAAACATTAAATTCACATAACATGTTTCAGATGAATACAAACAGCAACACAGCCATTTGGGAAGGCATCGAAAGATCATCACCAAAAAAGGGGCCTGAAGCATCACAGCTATTCATAAAGAATCTGTGACCCCCGACCCATAGGCCCATAACAGGCTCCAACAACCAGCAGCAACCTCCATGTAAACCTCCCATGGAGCTTAATCAACAAAGCCCTGACTAAAGAGCTGTATCAATCTGATCAGGAAGTACTGAAGGAGGTGGCAAAGGAAATGTATCTTGAACTTAAAAGGGATTCTACTTTCAGAATAAGTCCAACATGGCGACGGCAT
This sequence comes from Anoplopoma fimbria, assembly GCF_027596085.1. Classification (NCBI taxonomy): domain Eukaryota; kingdom Metazoa; phylum Chordata; class Actinopteri; order Perciformes; family Anoplopomatidae; genus Anoplopoma; species Anoplopoma fimbria. The sequence continues at coordinate 11,169,637 of NC_072470.1, read as the reverse complement.
GCTGTCTGTCCAACGACCACGGCAAGCAAACAACAAAGAAGCCTCAAGGGACACCACAACTTACTGGAAAGCGTTTAACATCCCCGGTTCGTCATCGTCGTCGCACGGCTCCATCCTGTCAGCCGGCCCGGACAGATGAAGGAATGAACGGGTGGAGAGAGTGGGATGGACGCCCCGGCCCCACCACCACCAAAAGGCTCAGAGCGTCGGAGAAACAGCTCCTGTCCCGGTCCCTGAGTCCAACTCCTCCACTAAAAAATATCCACTTCCTCTGAATCTCTTCAAAAAAAGAAAAAACTCAAACTCAATTCTGTGTGTGTGCGTGTGCATATGTGTGTGTTTGAGTGTGTTCCTGTTTTTCTTTTTTTTTTTCATTCCTAGCTTGGTGCCAAATGTTCCAGCTTAGCACCGCTGTGCAGCACCGCTGGTGATGGATTTAGCCGGGGCATCTGGGCCAGCGGGGATAAACTCCATTCACTCACACACACACACACACACACACACACAAATGGACGCCGACACACGCACACTGTATGCAGCGAGTGTCAGTGTGAGATCACATGGGACAATGTTGGGAAAACCTCCCCCACACGGTATCATCAGAGAGATGACAAGATGTGTGATATAGAGTGTGTCCGGCGCTCACACACAAACACACACTCCTCCCCTGTCCATGCACACACAGCTTGCACACAGAGCGGGTGGATCAATGCATGAACAGATGTGTGCCAACTTTAGAGCTGCTACTAAGCACAGACATCAGCAGCTGTACTTACAACGGGCATGTGTGCGAGTATGTCCCGCAGACACAAAGATGTCTGAAGCCACTCTTAAAGATAAGATAATCCTTTATTAGTCCCCGACGCCACACAGCAAGGGTGTGTGTATGTGTGTGTGTGTGTGGCATATAGCAGACGTTTCTCCTTTGTATACGTATGTGAACGAATTGGAATCAATGACTGTGACATGGTTCTGTCCTGTCAGAGCAGGCAGAGGTCAGCTGTGCCTCTGGGCATAGAGCGGGCAGAGAGAGATTAACACAACAATATTGTATGCACAATAAGAGAAGGGCACAACAGAACAGTGCAGTCGTCCTTGCTGACTCAGAGGAGATAAACAAGAACCGGTGACAATAAAATCTGATTGTGTAGAGTGAGAAAGACAATTTATTCACACAGCATCACATAAACTACTTCCACCCTTCCTTTTTCTCTCTCTCTTGGTGTGTCAGTGAAGAAGGGGGGTGAGCACAAACCGTAAGAATGACCTACTGTAAAAGCATCACTGAATCTATGGGGGGGGCGGGGGGGGCGGATACTGGCACTATAACAGAGGCAAAGTAGGAGGGTCATCGCTGATAACTCCATTAACATGTGGACAAAGAAGAATTCAAGGGCATAGCTTAAAGGGACTTAAAAAAAAATGTGATCAAAGGACAGGGAACAGGGCTGCAGCCATTAGACCCCAGTGCAAGCTTCAAATGTTGGTTTTGAATGAAAAGTCTGATTCTACATCTAATTTACATATTCTTCGGTCAGATAATTCTGATTTAAAGCATGAAACTTTACAGTAAATGCCTCCCACAAAACTAAAGATCCCGTTTTTTGTTAAAATCAGACCAGTACGAGTCTAGAAAACGGTTAAGAGCTTGCAAGTGAAGGGCTCAAATTGCCCGATTGCAGATAAGGAAAGCAGATTGCAGAGAAAATAGAACAAGAAAGATGCTAAACATCAATGGCGCAAGTAAAGCCAGGAAGTAGTGAAATAGACAAAATCTCTGCTTCAGGCTCCAGTGGTGTACTGAGCAGCACCCATTGCTCATGATATAGAAGGCTCTACAGGAAGTAGTCACAAAGGACCTAGAATAAAGTATGTTTTGTCTCCATAAAATGAAGTTAGAGGAAGTGATTTAAGCTGCATATCTTATTAAGGTGAAAGGTTCAGAGATGCCAGGAACCACCGTCCAGCCTGTGGGAGCGAAGTTGGCCTAATTGGATAAAACAACTGTGATAGCAAGCACTACTTAGATAACCGAAAGTGATATACACCACTTACAATCTCAGACTATCAACTCTTTAACATCCAGCCAGCTGGTGAAAAGTGCTGCCTGTCTGATTACCTTCAGATTTATTACTGCGTGTCCTCTACTGTCACCCGTTGTGGGTGAGTACATCATTTCTCTTGACAGCTCAATCTGGCTTCTGTATACTGCAGTTTCTTTGTATTACAAAACGCAACAGGATGAACGTTTTACAGTGACATACTGATATATTGCAAGCCCAGCACAATCCCAGTTCAGTGGAGGCCAGCTCACTTTGCTACTGAGATGCCACCTGGCACTGACACTTGGCCAAGTAGCTATCTTTAGCCATGTCCACAGGGACGTGAGGACGGATTGGTACATCCTTTTGACCCCTGTGTGTCTAATTATATATACAGCACAATAAAAAAAAAAAATGGTTAGATTGAAATATCTGCTGATACGATGTATTGCGTCCATAGAAAATGTCAGATACCAGTGCTCCTCCATGACCACAGCTACATGAAACAGTCTGAAAAATTGCCTATTTATTTCATCATTTAACTCACTAATTTAGTCATGAGTTTTAGTAGAATTGTTCTTTCATATTTCCATGATCATAAATACATGTGTTTGCTCGCCCCGCCTTAAAGGTTAGGATTTAGAATTAAAGTGAGGTCAAGGTGACTATGAAGGTAAATGCGAGCTTGTTGCAAAGGTGAACGTGTAGGGAACGAATATGAGATTTAAAAAAAATGCGAATAAGCTCCTAACTGGCCTAAAGAGACACACATAAAAGTGTGTATGTGTTGTGTGTGCATGTTATGCTGGGAGAGACTCCTGGCCAAATAGCTGCACCTCCATCGTGTCCATCTGGAGGCTTTGTGGACTTTATGTAACTGTGTTTGTTTACTGGGAAAAGCAAGCAGAGAGAGTCTTCCTTAGTAAAGGCAAATTTTTTTTTTTTTTTATCCATTTACTACCATGAGCTCTATTTCATGTATTATTATGTGGATTGTCGTGGGAGGGCAGATGATGGGAGGGTGGGGTGGGTGAGACTGGGATGAAAGGCAGGATGCAAGGAAATGTATGGGAGAAAAGGGAAGGCGATATCAGGGGAAGAAGGGAGGAACAAAGGCATGGAGAGATGAAGGGAGGGAGGATGGATCTCGCTGATGACTCATTGTGTAAAATAAAAAAAAGATGATGGATAATAAATTTGAGGTGCGGGGACTTTTAATTGGCAAAATGCTACGTCATCCCCCATTCAGAACAAAAGCAATAACCTGTCATCAATTCTTGTAATCTGTATCGCTCACATCTCATTCACAGCTGGTGGATTTGATGGAACAGACGGCTCACTATCGAGCGCCAAAAGTCCTTACTGTTTCATTAAAAAGAGAATTGAGATTCATCCTCTCTTTAATTACACCCGCTCCTATCAGTCATAATAGACCAGGAATTAACTGACCCAGCCACCACATGACCGGTACAGAAAATCTGTCGCCTCTGGAAAGTGTGCTTCACTTTTCCATATTGTAGGCCGTTTGTACTAATGCAGTGGCTTAATTACCTGTGAGTCGGCAACGTTTATCCCCGCTTATTACTGTTTAAAGGTCAAACGTTTGTTAAAAGAAGACAAAATTTGCCATCTGAGGTAGCGCTGCTCTGGTTTTTAATGAATCTTGCATGTATTATATATTTTTTTCTTAAAATGCGCTCATTGATATGCTCTAATTCTGAAGTCTGTATTCCACACACATACAGCCCTGCTCACAAATCCAACTGGTGGTCCATTGAGGGGCAATTAAAGTTCAACATTTTACACTCAAATGTGGTGCAGACAACACCAGAGTGATTTAGACATGAGATATCAAAAACAGGAGAATGGGACAGACGGACAACCCGAAACACATAAGGCCTCCGCCCTGACACCCATAGTGTATGCCATAATGAGGTAAACCAGATTCTCCACTGGCTAAAGAGCTCATAAGACACTGAATGATCCATCACATCTTAATGCCCTGGAATGCAATATGAACAACTAAGAATATTGTTCATTTGTATCAATCTAGGCTGAGAAAGACGCTGCTTGAGGGTTTATGCGGAGGCCGTCCTACAGGCTGCACTGCACAGCATCACACTAAAGCATGACTTTAAATCCTCTCAAATGTTACGGCCAAACCACAGAGCTTGGAAGGAGTAGAAAATGCAGTTACTACAGTTAGATAAGTGGGAGGGCTCAGATCAGAGTGCCTCCACCCAACTGTGAAAATGTCTGTCTGCCACACTCTACGCATGGCCTGGCAAGATAGAAGCAACTTCCTCCAAAACTCTCGAGTCGACCCAACCATTTGCAGCCTCTGATTAAATCATTAAATTATATAGACACGGAGGATTAGATACGAGTAAAAAAATATATGTTATCCTACCTCACAAGTGAGACATGGTGCTGCGCCTCTCTGCCCGACTGTATCCTAATCCTCAGGCTCCAACAAAAACAATAACCGCAATTGCTGCAAAATGACTTTATGTTTGGGTCAGTGGGGGGTGGGGTGATGAATGGAGATAAAAGAATTATAAAAAATTCCAGTTGTGAAGCTGTTGAAATAACTGAAAGTTGGGGAGAAAGGTGAACAAATGAGTGGTGATTTAGCAGCAAGCAGAAAGTCCTTCAATCTGATTTCATTCCTCTTTTCTATATTTTCCTATCTTTGCAGCTCCCACTGTGGTATTATTCTCAGAGCTGCCTCTTTTTTCTTCTTCTTCTCTCTCTTGTTTTTACATCTGGGGATGCGTTTCTTTAGGTTTAGTTCAGAAACAATACAGCACAGCAGTGGCAAAAAAAAAAAAAAAGTCAGCCAATGAAACAGTTATGAATGTTCAGAAACAGTAATCATATTAACATCTTCATTATTATTCCCACGTGAGGCAGCCCATCTTGTTCCAGATGGTCCAATCATCGCTAAGCTTTCCCTAAATGCACCAGCCAATAGGGTTTTAGCGCGCTGACCGCTGTAACCTCTTTAGACTTTAAATACGGCAGAAGAACATTAAGTGTTTCCCGGAGCATCGCTGAGTCAGAGCTCAGCACAAGGAGAAGAGAGTGCAAATATGAGGAGGAGACCTGAAGGAGGCAGAGCTAGCCGGAGCCTCAAAGCGATTAGCTTAGCTTAGCTTAGCAGAAACACTGAAAACAGGAGGAAAAAGCTGGCTCGGCTAAACTATAGATTATAAATGAATGTAAAAAAAAAAATCAACGAATAAAATCATTAAGTATGTTAATATTGTGAGGTGTATATAAATGTATATATTTTGCACTACCTTATCAGTAACACTTTCTATGACCCCTATGTATATAATGCATTATAAACATACATATAATGAGTTACAAGCACTTTTCTTCCAAGAATCATAGTGAATTCTAATTCCCATTGGTGCAAAACATTTGATCTTTTTTTATAACGCATTATAATGTCTGCAATTATGCATTTTAATGTAATCACAGGTTACCCTAAGTGGTCATTGTTTGCTTTATAGACATGGACATAGAGAGAGTGTCTTTCTCCACACCTGAACGGGACAAAAAACAAATTCTAGCCGACGTTTCCCATCTCTATTGAGAAATTCCATTTTAAAGCTGGAAACCCAGCTACTGACGGAGACGGGTAAAAAGAGCAAAATGCATTTATAGTCCTCCGCTAGCTGTGAAATATTCCTCACCCAAAGTTTAATCAGTCTGTGTAAAGATACTGAACGCTCCACAGGGGGTTAAGGTTGATTTAAAAACATGGCCGGAGTGTCAGCCAGTGAGCGTGTTCAGCCTTTTCTCCTGTCGGTGGGAGAGTAATTCTATGCATCAGGCCACTGTGGGTGAGAGAAAGAAAGGGGAAAAAGAAAGACTTGATGAACAACCCCCCCCCCCCCCCCGAGTTCTCCCACTTGCCGGAGACCGAGATTCCCTGAAGAGTTCAAGGAGAGGTGATTTATGGTCTCTATCTAAACTAATGCAGGGCTTGTTTTATCCACTCTCCCAGTCCTGCTCCTGGGAATCAGACTCCCATTACAAAACCACCAGTGATTAAAACCAATCAAACAGATAATCATTGCCACTGTGGGCTAAGAGCTAAATCTCAGTGAGAGCACTTGCATTCATGTACTTTTGTAAGAGATCTTTAATTCCCTTCTCTTCCGTCATTTCTAGAGATGTTAATGTTATTTTCCTTGTTGGTAAATTCTCAACCAATAAGGGGAAAGAACAAAACTCATCACCCCTTAAACGAATCGTAACTCTTCTTAATGACTCAGATGATCGGATGCCTTTGACAAAATGTCAACGGAATGACATCGCAAGCTGAAAAAGTATGCAGAACTGCATATTGATATCGGCGGGTTTCATGAAAACATATTGATCCCACCTTGTGTTTGTATCAAGGTACTCATTATATTACTTTGTAGTCTTAATCAGTGTGACACATTACACAGAAGTGATATTTAGAGCGCTGAATCCACTGAAATGACTCAATCACAAGTCAAACCAAGGTGGCATGTTTAAAACTGAATGCAGTTTACTGATAACTTGATTCAATTTGAATTTCATACACGCAATTCGTGGATGCATTAAACCACGGGTCACATGAAAGTGACAGGAATGATGTGTCATGTCTACAAGGACACTTTGACATGCAGCCATCTTTCTGTAATCCAACATGAAGAGACAATGCTTATTTTCACCTTGTTCCTGATGAATGATCTAGTTATTACAATAATGGGCTTACTCATCACTTCCGAGAAAAGACGTCTCCCTCCATGCAACATGCCTGTTTCGCGCGTCAGCAGAGACCTTGACTGAAGAAGACTTCTTTGGATGCTGGTCCTCGAACGGATTGCAGCCACCGGGAGCTGCCAGGGGAGTCAAGACGTGGTCGGAGCTGACTGATGTGAGGTCAGTGCTAAGGTCAAACGATGTCCAAGAAGAGTCAGATGAGGCGAAGGAGCTGGTGTCCACCTTCTCTTCTTGAAATTCATGTCCTAGGTCCATAGTGCAGGATTTGAAAATGGAGGGGGCAAAAAGCTGGGTAATAAAGATGAATGAAAAAGAAAGAAAAAAAAAACTGATGGAGACTTGGATGAAGATGGGTAAGGAGATCAATGCATCAAACGTCGTCTCAATAAATCAAAAGCTCGAAATGGACGAAAAGAATTGAAGCAGAAAAACACTTCAAAATGAGATAATGGAATGGAAGGAGATAGGTCTGCCCTCTCCGACGGGCCAAAGGCTTTAAACTCTCTTCTCTTCTGCCACAAAAGAGTTCTGAAGAGAGAGACGAGAGCCACGAAAGACAAAAAGACCAATCAGAGGAAACTCGAGACAAAAGAGATGGCGATATGGATGTGAGGGCAGGAAAAAAGAAAACCACTCAGGGACTGAATGAGGAAGCCAGACACAGAGACCAGAGAGTGTGATGCAAAGATAGGACCCAAGTGCTGCTCCATGGAAGGGAGGTGAGCACAAACAAAAGAAGAGGAATCAGGTGAAAGGTGCGGGCAGCAGCACTTACGAGGTGATGGCTCGCATCTCATTACCTCCCATTTTCTACCCACAGCAATTGAATCATGTGGTAAGGGGATCGCGGCGGAGCAGGGCGTGAAATCGATTGGAGATGCATGGAGCGGGTTGAACTGGTGGCTTCTGTGGCTACATGATAGCAGCAGGAAGGAGAGTGCCATCTTGGGTTGCAGTGATAAGCAGTTTATTACAAGAAGTCTGACCCAGTCCAAATACAATTATGGCTCACCACTAAAGCCTATTAGGACCCCGAAATGGGGAAGCCAGGTTTGCTAGCCTCCCAAAGGTACACTGGGCATAGACTAAGAGCATTGTTCTGCAGACTGTAAAGATACAGTATACAGGTACACACCCTCTTATTCAGGGGATTCAAGCCGGCACCTATAGGTCAGACTTGTAATATACTAGCTCAATTTGAAAAAGTATGGCTTGGCAAAACTATGGTTTAAGCAACAAAAAAAGATCGTTGTTTCGGGTTAAAATAAGTACTATTGTTAAGTTACTTCTGTTAGGTGGCCTATGTTAAATGATTTACATAAAGTACTAAAGAAACTTAAAATAAGTAAACGTTTACTTTTGGTTACTCACACAAATGGAGGCAAATTTTGTTATTATACACGAGACATTTTGGGAATTGGCTTATTCAATTTTACAGATTTAGAGTTGTTTAGATTTTAAAGTTAGATGAGAACATTGATGTCACCCCCGTGTTGTACATTAACTATAAAGCTAGAGCCAGGAGTTGATTAGCTTAGCATAGCATAAAGACCGTTAACAGCTGGAAAGTGCTCCCGTGCTGCAATCCAAAGCTCAAAAACATGCCTGGCAGCAGCAGCACTAAAGCTAATTAATTAATTAACAAGCTAGATCCCATTTGTTTAATGTGTTCACAAGCAGATCAATTAAACGTTTAACAGAGAGCTATGTGCTGAAACTAATAAATGAACCCTAACTTATTTATACTGGGCCATAATAGATGCTGCTTGGTTTATTTTTGAGCTTCCGGACACAGTCAGGCTAGCTGTTTCCACGTGCATCCAGTCTTCATGCTAAGCTACACTAATGCACTCCAATGACATGAGTTCTATGATGAATGTCAAATTTCTCCAAGTGACAGAGCTACAACAGTTACACTGGCAATTGTTAAATGCTTTATATCTACCAGATATTATTGATTTCGAAAAAAGCTCACTCTTTAAGCATTATAGTTTATCAATTTGTCTTCAGGGAGAACACAAAGAGCCTGAAGGGTTCAGTATGTCTCAGCTAGTACTGCCGGACCACAGTATAAGGGGAAAGTATTTTACTTTGCCTTTAAGTGGCTCATTCCCTCACACATCTGGCTTTTGACTGATACGACTCTGGCTGCTGCAGAAGGGACTGATGTGTTATGGGATGGTAACCCTATGACCTCAAACTCTTTGACTGCACTTAATAGTTAGAGATTAAGTATGAACATGATTCAGCTGTGACCACATATAACAAGAGGTATGTAGTGTAACTTTGCCCAGTTGAGCCTCTTAAAGTCCCTTAACACAGAGGTGTTTCAGGACAACCAGTTCCAATAGTGCCTGGTTTAGAATTACGCATCGAACTTTTCTCTCTGCCAAAGACACGTCCACATCTTCTAAGAACAACAAGCACTAGAAGACTCCCATCCATCTTCAGCAGACAAGGGTTCATTGATTAGGTCAAAATTCCAACTTCATCCAACGCTCATCGGGGGAACCGTGGTCGTATCGCAGCACAACAGATCTGTCTAGCCATGTCGACCTTTTTTTTTAATCAGAATTTATTAAATACTGTCAAAGTAGTGCAAAGTTCATATTAAAGAGCTCCACTAAACTTTAGGTTTGGTCTCAAGTAGCTCAAAGACAAACAGAGGAGCTGTGTTAACAAGGACAATCTCAAAATGTCAAGCCGCTGCAAAAACATTTTCAGGGTCGAAGTTTTAATCAGCTACAGTGCGGGAACATGGAAGGTCAAGGTAGCTGATAAACTCTCCCCTCTACATTTAACTTTTAATAGGAGTGCTTTTAGAAGATTTTTGGTCATTAAAATAAACGTGCAGCTGATTCATCTCACAGGGAAAATTACAAAAGCAGGATAAGGCCCAGAAATGAGCACACATCAATCAAGATAGTACAACAGACATACCTAATATCAGCTACGGTAGTATAGACGTTCACAATCATGGTGCTTTATGTACATGTGAAGAAGATGGAAGTCTTTATTTAAACTCTATGAAGAAAACAGAGTTGAAAAGAAACAGACATCACTGTAAATGAACACAATAGAAAAGTCTATACATTACACGGGAAACATGGAACCATTGCATTACACATAGTAATGTGTCATGTCACATATTGTAAAACCAATTGAACAAGCATGAACAGGGTGATGCAGTGGTGTGCAAAGAAAAAATAAATAACATACTGATCAACAGGTATTTACATTTACACAATGTCATGAAGAGAAACCACAACAATCGCTTTTGTTGCATTCACACGTTATTCCTAGCATTTGTTTTAAGGATTATTACAAACAAAAATGGGGGGGGGAATGGCATAAATTGTTATGCTGCACATACATGTATGCTCAATTTGTTTTGACCATTTCAAGTGATTGTCTAATCTCTATGGTACTCAATGAACTAAGCTTGTATACAACAATCTTTAATATATTTTATAACAGTATCAGATCTTTAACTGTATTTTAAGATTACCTGTTGATAGAGATCACCTTTATAGAAAATGATATTCTGACATTGCTCTGTGTATGAAAAGCAACGCATGGTTTGCTCCAAGATATGCTGTACACAGAATTCTGTCACTTTTTTCATCATTCTGTCTACTAGAAGGCAGCCAGCCAGCGTGAGAGGAACAGGCAAAAAAAAAAAAAAACTGAAAATCAAAATCAGCTCGACATTTATCAGGCATGCACAGGACAACATGAAAAGGAGGACAGACCAAGAACGAAGAAAATCTCTAATGGACACCAAAAAGTGTAACACTACAGAGAGAGAGAGAGAGAGATCCACAGGAAAAACAACATTCCTGATTCCTGAAAGTTTTTTTTTAAGAGTCAGTATGTTAGAATTACACAGCGAAAGAAGCAAAGCATCTCTGGGACAGGAGGACCAAGTCCGGATGAGGATCACTGGCGGCGAGCTACCAAAACAGGCAAACCAGCAATGCCCTTAAGAGTATCAGAACTTAGATTATTAGGCGGGCGGAACAGGAAGATTTTAATCTGTATCCGTTTCCCCTTCTATGAACAGCCTCAATGATCCAAGACTGTGGCTATGAAGAGCGGCAAAGTCAGAGCAGGAGTTTTGTTTTGGTCATCCTCTAATACCTGAGAGGCTAGAGAACTTCCAAGCCTTAGCCTTCCCCTAAAACGTGTAGGCCAGGTTACCAATAAGCAGATGACAAAGAGGAAAGGGGACTCAGAAAGAAGCTTCCTCCTGTTTAAATCTTACATGGGGCATACAGCTCTCGACATGCCTTGGATCGGTACATTGAAGAAAAAGGGGGAGCAGGGTGACGTCACATGCAGGACAGTCCCACAAACAAAGCGCGGGCGAGGGTTAGTGGCGTGGCAGAAGCAACTAGTTCCACAAGGCAATGGCAGGAAAACTAATGTTAGGCCAGAGGGGAAGAAAGGTTGGTCCAGGAAAACACAACACATCTGAACTGAGAGAGCTGCTATTTATTCCTCTGCACACGAGCCCAGACAGGGTTGGTCTAGACGGGCTGAAGGGTAGGTCAGGGTAGAGACAAGACAGGGAAAAGAAACACAATGGCCGAAACGTCGCCGTCAATAAATCGGCCTCGGTTGTTTCATGCTGTAGTGGGCCTCGGATGCCGACACATACGCGGACTCATGAAAAAAATCCTCATGGAACTCTGCCAGAAACCTAAGAGAGAGGGTGGGGGGGAAAAAAAGGAAGTACAAGAAAAGGAAATCGGGTGAGATAGTTTGATTCCGACGATGTTCGGAAGCCCTCGCTGTTCACATTAAAAATACTCAACATAAGCGGTTTGTCATCGGACACAATTTGCTTATATGAAGCGAAAAAAGCTTTATCAAGGAAAGCATCTCAAATGTCACGTCCCAGTTCACTTGGACTTCTGGTTTTCCTAGATATCCCTGGCTCATTCCACATAAATCCTAGACCCTTTGCCCTCTGCCTGGGGTTATATATGTCAGACACAAAGCCTCATTCATCCTATACCACCACCAGAGAACCAATCGCTCTGACGGAAAGACACAGAACATGGAGAATGACCGACCAGCAGTCAGAGAGGGAAGAGTGAAAGATCCCCCCCCCCTCCTCCTCCTCCTTCTCCTCCCATCTAATCAGTAGAGGGGAAAACTAATCCGGAATCTTCTTAGTATCCGCTACTCGGCCAAATCCTCTAAATCTTGCCATCTCATCTTAGCTCCACCGGCCTTCCTAATCTCAATGCAAACAAATTATCCTCATCAGAGAATTTAAGAACGCTTTGACAAACGAATAACAAACGAGACGACCTAATGGGACAGTAAAGGGGACATGCCAGTACCCCCACAGTGAATGGATTAAAAAGGTGAGCAAGACTTGGTTTCAAGAAGTTTATTTCAGCCTAGTTCTTCAAATGAAAAAGTAGATTCAACGACATTCATTGAGAAGCATTGAGCGTGTTTCAATGCATATTTATTGATCTGATTTTATTACATTTTTTGGCTGCTTTGGTGCCAGAAATTCAGGCTTGTGCTAATCTTTATTGCTGTTAGATCAGTAATAAAACAAGGCAAGCCGCTTTAGGCATACACATTGTAAATCAGCAGAACGTGTGCAAACACATGTGCGCACGCACACACACACACTCACTCACACTTAATCATAATCATTCTTGCGGAGAAAGGGAGAGTGAGAGATCAACTGTGGCCAAATCCCAGAATGCACTGCACTTCAGTCTCTGCGACATCAATCAGTTTTTGCCCGCTCTGCACAATCTGCCACGAGGCTGATTTTCAGAGTAAAAGGCATCAAGGCTTTCCCAAAAGACTTCAGTATTTTAGTTTGTGTCCAGTGTCCTGCAGAGTCTCCAACACGGTGGAAATACAAATAAGTCACTGAGAGAAAAATGTCAGTGTTTTCTGTATTGAACACAATCAGTCCCGTTTTAGCGACTTAATAGTTCCTCACGGAGCAGCAGAGGAGATTGTAACTGCAAAAGTAATTTACTTTTAAGCACTTCACTCCATATTGCAAATTATTGTCTGTGCCATTTTTACAGAATAATATTTTGTGCAAGGAGATGCACCAGTGATTTGCAGTCCAGTGCCACTGGAGTGGATTAAAAGACTTTCTACTCCAACTACTGATGACACTGCAATATATGCTTTGCCAAGATAAACTGCTAATGCTGCTGAAAAGAATGAGGTATTGGTATTTTATTTAGTGTGGAGTGTTACAGTACCGTGTTGACAATGCCGCTTTAGAGCCCTTCTGTCCCGCCGTGAGATAAAAAAAAAAAATCTGCGCATCACATATGTAGTTGGATGCTGTAATCAAACCACTCTCCTCCCACAAACCAACATGAATGCCAGCTCTAGCTATTTTCAGAAGACCCCCCCCCTCATGATTTTTATGGCACCGAGCTCCAGTTTATTTATTTATATACATTTATTTTGGTTGAGTAGTGGAAAAGAGGTCATTTTGGCTCTCAGACTCCAGTTTTGTCCCTGTGCCCACCCCCGTGGAGAGTTCAGGTGTTGCTCCACAGCACAACTCGGTGGCAGAAGACGGTACTGCGTGTGTTTGATTAGAGAATGAGAGGACCTAAATCCCCCAGGTTTGGGACCGGCTGAACTGAAGATCGCTAGGGAGGATTTAAAGATTAGACTCCCGCGCTTGTGTAACGCCCACTCATCTCCCTCCCTCTAACACATGCTCTTTCTCACTCCATCCCTCCCTCCCCTCCGTCCCCTCATGTTCTCATTTACTTACCCTTCCTTGCTTTTTTATTGTTGTTGTTGTTGTTTTTCTTGGTTATTTTCGTACATTAATCATTTCTGGACAATCACTATTTTTGTCTTTCTAGGAATTCTATTGTTGTCCGCCATCTTTTAATATCTTGATTTACTATACTTATGGGAAGCAAGCTACCAAATGGAACATTAGGGTATTGTGAGTGAGGCATAAACTGTATTTGTTAAGGGTGTTCTAGAGGCTGATGGCTTCTAGGTTCTGCCCCCCTCTCTCTTTGTGAAATGAGAACTTCTTGCAGCTCAACGCTGGAAGTTAGTATTGAGTTTAAATGCTTAGCTCGGTCAAACCTGGGTTAATGGAGCGTGCAGGTTATTACCAAGGAGCATCTTAAGTCAGAGTGCTTCCTATTTTATGTTCCGCTAATTGAATGCAGCCCCCCGTCTCTCTAATGGTTTATCCTTCATGGAAATTATACAAGATTTCGCACAGTTTCTGTCCACCTGATGGCCTATTCCACTGGGGGTTGAGATTTAAATAGTATGCTTGAATGTTTCAGTGATGGAGCTGTTAGACTTTAGGCCTGAGTGACCCAAAGATTGGTACTTTCCCATCTGCACAGCTTAAAGAAAATTGAAACCTGTGCTTAATCTCTTTTTACCCATTTCAATTAACAGTTGCTGTCCCTCTCTTGCTTCCTAAAGCACTTACCTCTGAGACCTCTTATATGTACACGTGACAACACTGACACATTTGATTTGAACACAGTAATCACTTACCTGAGAAAGAGTTCCAAATGCTTGACCAGAGCTCGGAGGTTCCTCTCTGGGATCTGCATTTTTCCCAGGATTTCAGGAAGCTTCACTGAATGAAAAGCAGGACAGTGGCCATGGTTATATGAAGAAGTTGCACAAAAGGTAGAAGAATGCATTCAAAATCAGAAAATAACGGGGAAATATTCCGCTTCACCACAATCAAACCACTGAAATCAAGAAAGACACCAACCAAAAAGCCGCAGGAGGTGCTGTGATCCGTACAGGTACGAGGGTGGAGGAGGCTGGTCATGCAGAGGGTAGTTATCAGGAGTCAGCTTCCAACTGAGGACCTGGTTGATGGAGTAAAGGAAAAAGCATTTCACATATTAACATTTAAATGACTGGTCAATGTGAACTTGGGCCTGAATGCACAAATCATCAAACGGTTGCTTAACTTCTCTCCCTGCAATGAGGAAGTCCATTTATGTAACTATCCTAGTGCCCTTCGGCAAAAAAATAGTTTTCCATCCAGATAATAGTACATTCAGCACACACACACACAATTTCATCACCTCATTAAGCTCATTGTTTCTCCGGCTCTCGAGGCCATAGAAAGGCCCGCTTCGCTCTTTGCTTGGCGTCAAGGGCAACGGGGAAGATGAGCCACTGTGCACTGGGGTTTCTGGGTAAAGGGAAAGAACAGAGAACAACAAGATGTTCACAGATACATTTCAAGCTGTGTTGCTTATCACTGATGAGATATGGCTGACACAATAAACCAATGACAGCGAAAATGAATGCAAGCAACAAAAAGTTGGGCACAAAGTCCTTCTTAGGAAAGTATAGTTATTGGGCACCTGGGAAGTGGATACATGTGAGAGGAAAGAAGTAGGACAGCACCATCTACTGGGCAAAACTGGTTACTACAAATACAAAAGGTTGTCACTACAAGCTACAGTTAAGAGTAATGTCACAATAAGCTTTTATTTGAAGTCATATTTTTTTTAACAGACTGTCCTCTTACTTCTGTCGAGGTTGAGGAAGAACTTGGGCTGGGATGAGGTGTCGACCAAACGGCGTTTGAGCTGCGGGGATGCTGTAGCACTGCCTCCACCTGAATCATTACATACATTCTATCAATACATAAATAGCTCACAAGTGTAAACATCGTTACAAAATGCTTGACAAAACATTTTTTAAAAAATCACATATATAAATAATAAAGCATATATGTAATATGAATAGACATATTTTGTTTTATGAATCATTTTCAAAATAGCACTAAATCTCCAAAAAAATATTACCTCCACTGCTTCCTTCAGCTGGCCGGTCACCTCCAGATGTGTTCCTGGTGGAGCGTCTCAGTGACTGGGACTGGAAAGAGATACAGTCCATGTCAGGGTGACGCCGGCGCTTCGGGGTGGGGGCAGTGGCGGTGGGCGTAGGCGTGGTGGCAGAAATGTCGCTCAGTGCTGGTTGGCTGTCTGTGGACTGGGGGGTGGGTGGGTTGTGCCCCAACGGGCTTGGGCTGCGTTCTCGTTGGGCGCTTCAGACACAACGGGAGAGAAAGAGGCTTACAGCTTAATGGTAGAGCTCAATAGTCAAATGCAGTTTATCATAGCCAAGCAGTGGTCTCTGAAACAACACGTAGACTTGATTTATCATAGCACACTTACTTGCTGGAGCAGGGGGAGCTTTCGTTGGCGGCCAGGAAAAGCCTGGACGAGCTGACCTTTTTGAACTGGGCTTGTTCACAGGGGTAGAGGAGGATCATGGGTAAGGTGAAGTCAAACGTGATCCTCAGGCCGTCGACCATCTCCTTACACAACTCCTCACTAAAAACAAATTCATTTTAAGGATAAGTTAATGTTCATAATCATGTATGCCGTCTCAGCTGGGCACTTGGGAACCATTCACATTCGTTTCCATCGCACTCTGTTCAAAGCGTGTGCGGACTCACCTCTTTTCTGGAGGGATTGGCTGAGGGCTGCTGGGCTGCGTGGTGCTCTGCTGGCGCCGGTACCTCTCGTTGGCCATGAACGCTTTGTTGATGGCAAAGTGCTTGACGTAGGACTCGAGGATGTGCACGACGTTCGTCTGACAGGGAACCATGACCAGCTGGGGGAGAAAAACGTCTGTTTAATTTAAGCAAGCTTCTTCTGTCTTACCATGGCTTACCAGAAGTACCAGTATCTGTATCTTAACTAAATGTGTAACACTGCTTAGCATCTGCTGCATGTACCTTCTTCCTCTTGTTGATGTAAAAGCAGTCATCCTCCAGCTTCTTCTTCAGGACATCGGGGATGCTGATGTCGACGTGGACGATCTTCTCCTCACATTCCCTTTTAACATTAATGTCGGGCTCAACCCTCTGAAACACAGAAGATATGAACATTCAGGTAAATGGTATAGAGACAGTAAGAGGATGTGCTTTGCCATGGACTGAAGTCAAGGTCATAAAAGTCACTTTTGGCTTATCAAGGTTTGGATAAGCCAATTTAGACGACAATACTGGTTTAACAAAGTGATAAAAATAACAACCTAGAATGTCTTTGACCTGCAAGACCACAAGTGTGTTATGACATTAAGAGGGAATGAAGGAAACAGAGGTCGTTTTCTGGTGGCACTGACTGCAATGCACGTTGGTCTAGATAACAGCATCAGCTAAAGGCCTCCAATGTAAATGTCGGTCTATATATGCCCTTGTTTTAGATGAAAACTGGACTGATCCACTTCACCATTTTGTTGATATCCTCAGAGAAGGTGCTTTCCCCGCTATTTGAAGATTCAGGGTCAGAGTCGTCCCCGTCACTGCTATCCGAAGACGAAATCAAACCTAGAGACAGGAAAAATTTGGGAGGGGATTAATTAGATTGCTATGGGAGACTGGGAGCGAAATACAAAGACGGAGAAGGATTTCTCACATGCGTCATCGCTGTCGTCCTCCTTAGGGAGAGTCTTCAGAGAAGATTTAGTACCAGACTGACGACGCCGCCTCTTGGCCCATCCTTTTCTCTTCCTACCGCCAGGAGAGAAAACAAAACAAACACACACACACACCATCTGTATCAGTCTCGTCTAAAGATAGACCAAACTAACAGAAAGGTCGAATCCAAAACATGTGGACACAGAACAGACATTGACATGCAGTGTGGTTTGAGTTACAGGTGTCATGTACAGTATGTTCACAGACAACACTGACATGCACAGTCTGAAATCACCAGTAGAACTTTTCAAGCCTGATAATAAGGTAACAAAAGTCATTGTATGACGCTACTCTCTCTACTAAGAGAGGCCTAATTGATACACATGCAAGAAAACAGTAGTCAGTGGTTAAACATTTTGATGGTATTTACCTGCATGACTGAATGAATGAACATAATATGAACTTACATGCGACCTAGAGCTTTGCGAGCCAGTTTATGTTGCAATTTACGGTTTTCCTCAGAGTCCCTTAGGACATGATCCTCTGCAGCCCAACGATCCCAGCTACCCAAAACACACACATTTAGAAAATAAAAAATAACAAAATCACACAGACCTGCATGGGTTGACAGCAGTGTTTCATATCTATGTCATTACACAAGTCGATGAACATGAGATTTTTGCAATGATAAACACTACAATGAGTATGATATAGTTAAGTAGGCAGGTGCCGGTGACTCATCTTACCTTCTGTTCCAACCGTTGAAGTGAATTAGGTACTTTGGGATTCTTCTTCCATGTTCATCTGTACCAATCAAGACATCAATGACCTGTAACGTGAACAGAAAACCATAAGAACTGTGTTCATCAAGGCTCCTGTGGTTTAAAAGGACGGTGCCTTTAAACTCAGGTAATGTAAGATAAGATAAAATAAAGAAAAGATAATCCTTTATTAGTCCCGCAGCGGGGACATTTACAGGATTACAGCAGCATAGGTTATAGTGCAAACAAGAGACATAATAAAATAAAAACAAGATAAAATAAAATAAAAAACAAGTATTTATAAATAAGCAATAAAAAAACAGTAAAGAATCCACAATAACTGAAATATTATATGTTCAGACAGAAAGCTATTACAACTATAATTGCACAGTGTATTGTATTGCAGTGTCAGGTCAAGTCTGCAGCTGTATGCACTGTATGTGCATTTATTACACTTTCAATTATATTATAGTTTTTCATGCAAATATTAGTTTTATAGTTTGTTATTGCTTTATATATGATAGTTTTGTGTATCTTGATCTTAAATAATGCAACATTGGTTCCAAAATGAAATGCTAAGTGGAAGACGTTTTGATGCAAAAAAAAAAAAAAAAAGATAAATGCAGAAATGATAACTATACTTGCATTGCTCCTTACACCACTGCAGACTCACAAAACACGCAGATCAACAGCAGTCGACGCTAACATCGAGCCAGCAGCTGGGCCGGAACGCGATGACGTCACCAGACCGTTCTATTAGCGTTAGCTTTGCCAACTAGCCCAGCCTGGTGAACGCGACGTTGCAGAAACGCAACGCTCGAACGCGGCTGCGGTCAAACGTACCCCGGAAACCATTCAAGAAACGGCACATTGCAACAGATAATGTTGTGTTTTCTGAGGCCTTGAGCGGTCGGTTCATACGACCCACACTTCACACACACACAGCCCTGCTTTGACTATATAAAGCATTCGTTTGGACAAAGTCTGAATGACGGAATACGAACCATTACCTTGGCGTCATACAACACTTTAGCCTTGGTGGGGTCGGGTTCAAAGCACAGGACTCTTTCTCCTTTGCGAAATGAGTATTTAATTCCCCGCGAATTCATTTGTTCATGGCGACGTGTGGGAAAGGGGGCATCGATCTGGACCCTATAAACCCCTTAACCCTTTCCTCGCCAGACGCTTTTCTGCAAGGGGTCTCTCACCGAAACGCACTTTGGAGGGATGGCGCTATTGCGAGGGGAAAAAAATGCTCCTCGCTGCCTTCACTGGCGCCTCGTAATTCCCACTATCAGGCACTGGGCCGTGGAATAGGGTTGTGAATGCCTTGATAGAATTAGAAAACATATGTTTGTAATACACATTCATTTTATTTGTACTTATTTCAAACGTATAATACTCGTTCTTTATAATGTGGCATGTTTTGTTCTTTCTTTTCTTTCCTTTTCTAGGGACTGACTGTAGAAGAAAACCTTTGCAAACTCCTAAAAATCCTGTCCTATAAAAGAAAAGTATTGATCTTGGCATTACAGCCTTTCTATCATTTCTATAATTATCTTCTTTATGTGTTTTTTGATTGAAGACATCACTCCTATATGATATTATGTATTATGTGTATGTGTTGTATTTAATGCATGCATCCTCATTTCCTTGTAAAATAACCTGATGAAGGTCTACGTACCGAAACGTTGTTACTAAAATATATTTATACGCAAGTGAAGAAGAAAGTGTGCGGGAGTTTTTTGTTCTGCAATACACATTCACAAAAAAAAAACAAAGCTTTAAGGTAACAATCATGAATGCAATTTTAGTATGTGAATCATCACGATTTCAACTTTAGTCTTAATACTCATTTAAAACCAAAAAGAGTTCCACAAATAAATATATATATATATATATATATATATATATATATATATATATATATATATATAACATTCACGTGTGAGTCCATTAGGCTGGACTCAAAATATATAATATCTTCATCAATAGGATATCATTTATATGCAAATCATATCCCCAACATTCAACAGAGCTGTGAAGGCACCATGGAAAACGCAATTTATAAAGTTCAAATGGTCTCTCACGGACACCGTACTAGTAGGGTAATTTCAGAAACTGACCAGCAGATGTCAGTATACGGGCACTAAAAAGTGTACATGAAACTAATTTGCCTTCATTGTGAAGTCACCACCAAATTGCTTTTGTTCCATTTGATACATTTAATTTAATACATATAGGTAGTACTTACTAGCATGCATCCCATTTCCACAATAAAGCAACACTTGCCTTGACTAGGAGTAGCATATGTCTGTGTGGACCACGTGTATGAGTTACATCATGAATATAGATTTATAAACTAATGCTCAAAGATCCCAGTCCTCTACAACAAACATGTGAAACAGATTTTTTACTGCAATTCACCTGTGTTTATCCCAATTTGAATCCTACATTTTACCATTATCTTTCTAATCTCCACATCCATATGAAAAAGTAGGTCCTGCAAGGGTCCATTGGATAAAATCTCACCAAAGAGGAAAGCCATCTGTGTCCGTTTAGGTGTCCATGACATGAAAAATGATTAGGAACCTGCAGGCAATTTATTGGACTATTGCAAATGGCCTCAATTACAGCTCCCCTGATTCTCAGATTAAATATCTGTATTAAACCACCCTATACAAATTAAGCAAACACGGGTATTTTACACCCCTACCCTACATACATACATTAGAGGAGCAAAACCTTTTCTGGTATTCAGTTTACACACTTTAAGGAAGGAGTCTTTTCCTTGAGGCAAAAAAAACAGTACAAGAATACAGTATACAGCTCAATAATCTAATCATCCTCTATTGGAACACTATGGTAATGTATTACATGTTTGAACTGTGTTTGTCTTCAATTTTACACTGTCCTGCAAGTTTGCAAACTGATTCAATCACTTCTCTAATCGGAGAGTTTTATCACTTTAAGAAATCAGATTATACATTTTTCTTAGTATTGGAATATATAATAATACTGAAGTAAATTGTCTTTAACAGATAAAAATAGACCTTGTATCACTGATTTATTGTTCCATATTTCATTTATAGGTCTACAATTGATTTAATTTACTTTGATTCCTGACCTTGTGACCTTCTCATTCATATCTGTCTAACAGGCTAGAACAATGAAATGTGCACTCAGGAAACCATGTCTCAAAAGCTGTATCTGAATCAAGGCTCATTTTAGCTTAAAATGGTTTCAGGCAGTGCTGCTCCACTATTGTATACCAAATATGGACAGTGTGTATATAACATTACTGAGCGTAAGCTGAAGTGCAGCCCTGCTGATTTATCCTCCTTCCCTTTGACCCTGACTGCCACTGATATATTTTGACAGTCACGTCAAATGATCACTGTTTCACATTACATGTTTCCACGGTTACGCTGCATATAAAGTCCTGCAATGCCCGAGATTGTCTTTGACGAAGAGGTTGAAGGCCTCAAAATGAAAAGTCAAGAATGCTGCAATAGACTATACATACTCTCTAAATCTGTGGAACATTTTCTTCTCAATTATACACTATTGTTCCATATGGCAGTTCTTGTTGGCTTTCTCCCCTACATGGAGGAGTTGTATGGGTACACTTCAGGGCAACACTGCCTCCCTCAGGCGCTGGCTTCTTACCATAAATATTTCTAATATGAAACACCATGTTTTCTTTCTATAATTCACGCTTCTGTGTTTTTCACTCAGCCTGTGTCTCATTCTTTCCCCCAGCCGACTGTTTTTAGAAGGGTCAAATCTATCTCAGCTGTTATCGGTGTCGTGTCACGCTGTGTTGTGTGTATGTGTGTGAGCGCGTCATGCGGCGCAGCTTCATAAGCTCCTTTATCAGCCGCGCGGCACCCTCCTCTCAGGACTCCTGCTGTCCCTTTTCATTTTTCCCATACTTTCACACACTGGGCCACACATGCTCCCTCTCTCTCTCTGTCTCTGTCTCTCTCTCTCTCTGTCTGTCTGTCTCTGGCAGAGTCTCTCTTTCTATCACACTCTCCCCCTTTAAAAACAAACACTCACACAGCCATCTCTATACACTGGAATCACTGAGCTCCTCCAAGAGCATCTGTGTAAACAAATGTCTGGAATACAGCCTCTTGCACAGGTGTATAAAGAAAGGCATTGGCTATTAATCCTATGGCTCACTTATTGTTTGGCTAATAATAGCACACAGCGGGCTTCACTGATGGGCCTATTATTCCCAGACGGCGAGGTGGATTAATGGGAGACAAGGATTAATATGCCTATTTTCATCTCTGGCTAAATCATGTCTGTCTGGCTGTGTGCGTGACCTTCTGCCTGTCTGATTATCGGGTCTGTCTGCTCGCCTAATTATGAAAATTAGCTTATTAATCATAGAAAGCTATCTTACTTTACTTTTTCTTTTTAAAAGGCAGCAGGAAACTAAATTGAGTTTAAATTCAAGCTTTTCTGGATGGAATTTGTGGGATGAGATTAGTGAACACCCACTGATGTTTCATCTGGAGGGCATTTACATTTGATCAGCAAAGCAAAAGAGGAACCATGGGGGTCGAGAGTTGACTCTTTAAATGCAAAACTCGCCTGGAGAGTTGAAAAATCAAATCAAAGTTGTTAATAATATACTATTTTCAGAAGAAATTGGTTAATAAGCAAAAAAAAAAAAAAAAAAAAAAAAATACACTATGCAAGAACTGATCTCTACAGTAGGGTTGGGTAATTGCATGTGCAGCAAAGTACTCAACATCAAGACTCAGTGTTGAACTCCATTGAGGAAAAGCAGAAATTAGGAATGATTTATATTGACAGTGTGGAGAAAAAAAACACAAAAAAGTCACCAAACCCTGCTTCTCAATACATTTTTGAGCATAGTGTGATTTCAAAGTTTATGTCACAGATTTATTGATTTAAATATCGCAAATGTCTTTCAAATAAACTGGAACTTTAGAAGCTCATGTAAATAAGGATAACCGGCAGGTCTCAGCGTTAAACAGTAACAGAATCAGACACACACACACACACACACACACACACACACACACACACACACACACACACACACACTTAAAAATGTGTTCTCACTCCACTCTAGTTTGGGAATGACCAACGTGAGAGGAAAAGAAGACTCGCTCTTTTCTCCACTTTACGCAGCCAGATGCAGCGCATTCCAGCCCTCCGCCAGCCCTCCGCGGACCTTCTTTTTGATGGGGAAACAGTAACACTAAACTCGTGTCGTTGCCGTTGCAGGGGAGCTTTTTGAGGGACGCTGATGGTGAGATAAGGAGACATGTCTGCCGCTCAAGGGCTTCTCAACAGCGTCTTCTCCTGCTCCTCTCCTGCCTCCAAAGCCATAACCAAACGGAGGCTACGCCAAACCCGGAGCCTGGACCCGGCTATCATCAGACACTGTGACACCGGGACCGACGGCGGGGTTAGCGGCGGCGCACCGTGCTCTGTTGACGCAGGTGTGTCTCCGGAGCGCCTGGCTGTGAAACCGGCTTTACGCACCAAGATCCCGACACTTAAGGAGCCCATCACCCCGTCCCTCTCCTCGCCCTCCATTCCTCTGGATGTTTCTCCGTCCTCAAACTTCCACTTTGACTATGACATCTCGAAGCGTGCCAAAAGGAATACCGCCGGGGATTTACCGTTTCTGGTGAGGGGGCCCGGGGCAACGCCGTCCGGGAGCACGGGCACTCTGTTCTCCCCGCGGAGGTGGCTTCAGAGGAAGGCGCAGCCGTCCAGCTCTCGCGCTTACGTTGTGTGGAAATCAGAGGTAAACTTTTTTTTTTTTTTTTTTTTTTTTTTTTTTTTTAGATTGTTCTGTGGTTTTAATTTCAGGTGTTGGCTGCAGTTTTGGCAGTGAAAAGTGCAGGTTCAGTGTTGGGGCTAAATACAAATAAGATCAGGCAGCAAAGCAAAGCCAACAAGCACCTGTTCCCTACTGCTTCAGTAAGTTCCCTCAGCATTATGGATTTGTATGAAAATGCTGTGTCAGTAAGAAGATGTAGCAAAACAGAATGTAGGCCCAACTCCATCACTTTATTTTTTTTTTTTTTTATTGTAGTTTATTTAGCAGGGACAAAGCAGTGCACATTATTACAAACATGACATGGCATTTATAATACTTGCAGATGTGAATACATAAAAGGTTTATATTAGATAGCTTATTTGCACCTCATCCCTGATCAGGCTACCTATTCTAATAAAATATATACGGTAAGTCACCTAAAATATACAATTATACAATTAAACAATATATAGGCCTACAGTATACAATTATACAAATATTGCTATCTTAAAACATACTTCCTATAACATTAAAACCTTGTGCAGAAAAAGAAACAATATGATCTTAAGTCCATGACCTTGATTTGAACTACATACCAGCAATCTCTATATGAAAGGAACAGATAGAAAAAGCACTCTTTGCACACCGTTTATTTCTGCTACAAGAGAGTCAAGCCCGCTGCATGCCAGCACACACATCTGCTGAAAATCTCCTTTCAGCACAGCCAGACTCTGAAAAGATGCATGTTTTTATTCTTGGACCCAGAAATGCATCCGTGCATCTGGAAGTTCACCGTGTGTTCACAGTGACATCCGGACTGGAGGTGTTTCTGTGTGGAGATGGTGGAGCCTAACTGGGTGATTTATGGGTTTTGAAGTGGGAGTGTTGACCCCGCACTGACATCTGCACCTGGAAGCCGGTCCAGTATCAAACCACCACAACTGGAGCAGTTGTCCTGGTCTTGCCCAAGGGCACATGGGTAATTAACAAGGGGGAAGGGGAGCTTCGCTTCTCTTACCTGAATTTGTTTCCGTTTTTATCAGTCCTCGTGAGAGTCACCTTACACAAAAGTACTTCTGGGAAAGCTGAAGAAACTCTTATGGAGATCTGAGGATTAAATAAATCCAACCAAAGTCCCCCCCCCCCCTCAAAATCCTTTTTTCCCTCCTACTGTTGTCAGCATTGGGCTGGTTGGGCTTTTGTCTTCATATAGGCTTCAAATTGAGTGTGAATGAGGGGAGGGCAGCGTATGAAATCCTTACCAAAACATACTTGGGAGACTTACTTTTAGCGGGGGGGCTTTATAGGCTGCATAGTTGGCACGAGTCCACATGCACTGGTGAGAAGGTATGATAATTTCCCTGCTTCTGGTGTGGACTCTGTGACTCGTGTTGTGCTTTGTCGAGCCCCACCGAGTGTACGTGCAGCAGCGCCTGCGTGTGCTGATGTGAGGGACTTAAGGACACATGGCCCTGGACCCGGTTCTCACGACTGCGAGTGGTCTCGGGGTCAGAACCATGCGGCCCTCAAACAGCTCTCCCATCATTTCCCATTACAGAGAGCTGCTCCAGCTTCACTCTCTCTGTTTCACTTACTTGCACACACACACACACACACACACACACACACACACACACACACACACACACACACACACACACACACACACACACGCGTCAACACTCTCTTCTCCTCCCTCTCTTCCTCTCTGAGATGTGGAGAAGCTCTCACTCAGCAGTTTCCCACCGCTGCAACTCTGTTTTCCATGCCCCCCCCCCCCCCCCCCCCCTCCCCTGGTACGCCCCACCGAGGATAACATGAGGCCATCGGTTTGGAGTCATTAGTACGATCTGGACCGTGAAGTTATTGCACCTCAGAGTATTTATAAAAATACTTTGCCAAGACATTACATTACATTACAGTCATTTAGCAGACGCTTTTATCCTAAGCGACTTACAATAAGTGTATTCAACATAGGTATTCAAGAGAACTACCAGTCACCAGAAGTCATAAGCGCATCTCCTTTCTTAAACAAGCATCTAAAAGCATAAACCAGAGCAAAAGTATAGTGCAGAAACAAACTAATACGAATACAATAAGTGCAACAAACTAATACGAATGCAATAAGTGCTACGAGGAAGGCTC
Organism: Anoplopoma fimbria; assembly: GCF_027596085.1. Classification (NCBI taxonomy): domain Eukaryota; kingdom Metazoa; phylum Chordata; class Actinopteri; order Perciformes; family Anoplopomatidae; genus Anoplopoma; species Anoplopoma fimbria. The sequence goes on along the minus strand of NC_072470.1, from coordinate 11,143,672 downwards.
AGGGTAGTACTTCATGAAGAGGTGAGTTTTCAGCCTGCGCCTAAAGATGGGCAGCGACTCTGCTGTCCTGACGTCAGTGGGGAGTTCATTCCACCACTGAGGGGCCAGGACAGAGAAAAGCTGTGACCGGGTGGATCGGCCGCAGGGACCTCTGAGCGACGGGGCAACCAATCGCCCCGAGGCAGCAGAGCGAAGTGGTCGGGCGGGGGTGTAGGGCTTGACCATGGCCTGGAGATAGGAAGGAGCTGTTCCTTTCACTGCCCTGTAGGCTAGCACCAGAGTCTTAAACTGGATGCGAGCTCTTACAGGGAGCCAGTGTAGAGAACGGAGAAGGGAAGTTGTGTGGGAGAACTTGGGGCGATTGAACACCAGACAAGCTGCAGCTTTCTGGACGAGCTCCAGAGGTCTGATGGCCGACGCCGGGGCTCCGGCAAGTAGTGAGTTGCAGTAGTCCAGGACGTGTTGCTGGTCTGCCGTGATGTTTCACACACTGTTGGGTGTGAAGTAAAATCCAGACATGAAGCGTAAACAAAGGCTTTGTTTTTAGGAAAGAACTGAGTGTAGCAGAATTTGGATTTAGTTGCAATGCACCTTTTTTCAAATGCAAACAAGCATTTCACATAATCTGTTGTAAAAGAAAGATTATCAGAGTGTCTAAATTAGGGGGTTCGGCAGAGGGACTCTTTCCAGGTTAAACATGGCCGACCCACTGGGAGTGTGTGTCTCCAATGTTGAAACTGCAGGTGACACTTAACATTCTAGTCAGCAAATGAATTATCTGGCTATTTTACGAAACAACCAAAACTAGCGTGATTTTATGATTTGTTTGTAGCCATACTCCAACACAAACAAATGTCTTTTTGTGGAATGCATGTGCTCGTTGTCTGGCTATCTGAATGGTCCTAGCTTTCTGCTCCATTACCATGTGAGGATAAAATAGCTGGAGGTGGTGAAATGATGAATTAAATGTCTGCAAGTTAGTTTTCATATCATCCTAACATAAATGGCAGCCAATAGCTACATGGTGGCCGATAAGTATACAGTTTATTAGGTATGACATTTGAGTAAACTTTCTGGAATGTGATACAGTTTAAAGGGGTACTCAAATCACCCTTTTTTTTCATTTCAAAATGAGAGCAGCATTTTAATTTGGTTTGAGCTATAACCAGAATATACTTCTTTTTCAATTTCACTGAAGAAGAAAAAAAGCAGCAATAAACGACTAAAGACGTTGTCTTAATTGTATCAATGTAGATGGACAGGGTTTTCATGTATAGGTACAAAGTCATGAATCGCATCTGTCCAACTTTTGCTCTGGTTGGGATCCCACTTTAAATAATTTGCATGTGTGGCACTGTGTGTCTGTGTGTGTGTGTGTGTGTGTGTGTGTGTGTGTGTGTGTGTGTGTGTGTGTGTGTGTGGGTGTGTGTGTGTGTGTGTGTGTGTGTGTGTGTGTGGAGGGCAACCTGTGCAGCTAAGTCTCGTGCTATGCCTTTTTAAGGAAGGAGACAGCGAGGCAGAGGGAGAACAGAAGGGAGAGGCAGAGACAAAGTGGAGATGTAACGGTTTACACAAAAAGCAACGTCTGACAGTTATATTGGCCGTGATTGCTTAATAGCTATTTTTCCATGGTCAGGTTGTTGATGTTGAAAGAACGATGACGCAAGAAAGAAAATCTTCCCTCGGTGTTGATACAGCAGGAGGGCCTGTGACTGGAAGTGGCTCTTCTTGTGGAGTGATTGGACTCTAAGAGTTGGCCGTCTTATCAACATGTTCTTGCAGAATCGCACACGTATAAAAACAGTGGATGTTTTTTTTTTACAGGAGAACACTGGAATGTGTAACTTCAGAGCGTGAAACGTACACTTTAAACGTACGTTTCTGACAATACCATGCGCTTACACAGACGCACACGGGCCTCGGAGAGGAAACAGTGGTCGGCTAGTTTAATCCTGGTTGTTTACAGGGCGCCAGAATGTTGACTTTGTACTGTCTATTTTTAGAGCCACTTACTCTGATGCTTTATAAGAGGGGCCAAGTGGAGAAAATCATCTTAAAATGACATCTCCTCCATTCAAACAACTATTGCTATTAAATGACTGATATATAGCAGGGGTTCATTGAGGTCAGATCTTCGTCTCTGGTGATGTAATCTGCATATATTCACAAGCGCAACCAACATGTTGGAGTGACTAACACACAGTGGAGTTAGAGGGAAATGTGTCTGTTTGCTCTGGCCTATCAAGTAAGGTAATGTAATTTGATAAGGTTAAACAGCTGCTATTAGTGTGCAAAAACTCTTGATTTTATCGGTTTTGTTTGGTTTAGTGTGTTTGCACAGAGCAGATCCCACTTTTCTGTTGCTTTCTAGTGATTAATTTAATCTAAGATGGCTTGTTTGGCTGCCCTCAGAGCAGCTAAAACTTTAGAATCGCTTTGGCTCAAAGCATGTGGAGTGAAGAGAGATCATTTGAGTGTTTATTGAAGTGTCAGCGTATATGACTGGTGTCCTCGTTTGGAACACTTACAATGACAGTCGCTGACATGTTGTTGCCATTCTTAAGATTCTCTAGATGCCCCCGTGTTGATTTGTGTTTATGCGCCATGGCTGAACTACGTCAGAGCCCTCAGAGCTGAGAGACGGAGTAGAGGGACACACGTTGAGATCGGTCTACTGTTTGCTTTCTTAGGATCGCTAAATATGGTTTTTTTTACGCCATGCAGGCACCATGGATCTATATAGCAATGTCGATGGGTAGGTCAGTCCACTACACAACATTTAGTACATTCATGGTGGCCAGGGGATGAACCCGTTGACTTTGGTGATTCGCAGCCTTTTCCTCTAAAAAATGAGGACTACATTCATCTGCATGTCCAGTAATATACAAGTGATATTTCCTATAAAAGGTTACATTTACGACATTCTGCAATGTTATCTAAACACAGCTATCACTAGAATCCCAAATTGACTGTTGACAGTTTGTTGGCTATTTGGTAGAGATTCGTGTGCAACATTACTGAGATCTATTTTAGAATATTTTAGAAAGATATAATCCCCCGCATGCTATGTGGAATATCTAATTGAAATAACATGAGTGTTCCAAGCTTACTCATCCCGTGATTTCTTTTTATGCTGCTGGGGTAACACTCCATTTATCAGAAATCATGCATTCTAATTCAGCCTCTGTGTATGAACTGCTGCATGTTTTTGTTAATGCTGATGCTATTTACCATATGGGCCAAAGCGTTGACACAGGTCATGGCCCTCTGTTGAGTTTCCCCACATTGAAATGTTTAGAACAACAATGTCACATTTCCGGAGCATTGGAAAGAGATGCTGCAGAAAAGCTTCCAATCACTCGTAAGAAGAAAGACCTGGCATTTGGAGAGATTCCTGTGCAGGAACCTTCGGGCACTTTTAAGGTTTTGACCGAGGACTAAAGGTCATCGTGCCTTGGCTGTCAGACACTCATGGTGTATGGCAAATTGACGCTTTATGGCGCAAAGAAAACCCTGTCTCCACCTCTACTACTGCTTTATGTACAAACCCTAACCCAGTAATGAACTAGTAATAGTCTATTACTAGACTATTACTAGTTCAATACTTTCCCTCACATGTGTCCTTCTCTCCTATATGCAGATCTCTGTGTTCACTGGTGTTCTAGGAAAATATGCATCATCAATCAGAACACTCAGGAATGAGGCAAATCTCACTATTGAATTTGTTCAACGACTCCAATGAAAGTCTAAAACTAAAATACAAAAAAAGAAATGCAATAGGGCATACAAAAAGAAATCTGATCTTTGCAGTTTATACTGTATATTTGAAATTTTGACAGGCAACATCCCATGTTTCAACACAATCTCTCTTGCTCTAGGAAACAGAGAGGCCTGAACTTGTTAACCTAACAGCTATCCATTTTGCCTTTCCTCCCTGATTGCCTCCCTAAGTTCCCTCAAAGTGAGGAGGCTGCGTTGGAGGAACAAGACCTTGATGGCCCGACAGCTTTGGAATGCTCGTACCAAAAATACACACTAAAAACAAATCTGTGCACTATCTTGGAAGATTTAGCCCAAAGGATTTTAAAAGTTTTACTCATCTAGAAGAATTGTTCTGGCTTTAATGAAACGTTATCACTGGAGAGCAGAGCGAGTGGATTACGATGTAGCTCAAGGAGTAAGATGTCATCACGCTGTTGCAAGAGCTTTTGTCAAAACACTGAAACTGTGATGGAGTGCAGGTTGACTTTCTTGGCTTACAGCAGGAGTTTCTGATATGGATCTGTTCACTGTCTCACAGTCATAGTCATCTGTTGGGAGTCAAAGGACGGCTATTCTAATCCGTACACTATTTCAAAGATGATTTCTGCGGCAAACATCCACGCAGTTCTTGATGCATCTGATACAAAAGGGCTGGTTTTAAGGTGGATTTCCTCTTTGCATGTGTTGCACACTTCATCATAATGTGTCACACACGGTGATCCGCTCACTTTGAAGCTGTTTTCAAAAAAACACCATTGAAGCTGTTGTTTTCTTGCTGCTTAACATTCCTAGTTATGGTATAGATGACCTCTGCAGCATGCTCTAGTACAGCTACCCTCCTGGGATTTATGAATGTGGGTCTGCATGAGGATATAGTTGGATTATGGTCCTTATTAAGTTTAATGGGCCTGGTTGTTAACATGTACGACCTACTGACAGGCCGGACACAAACACCCAAATGGACACAGAGTAACATTACACATGCTCATTCAGCTGAAGTATCAATTTACTCTGTTGTAAAAAGCTCAAGGAGACAGTCGGTAGTCTCTAACTATAGACTTCTTTAAATACTTCACTGTTACGATGCTAAAAATCATCAACATTTTCAGCAAAGGCATTGTAAATCTTTTCGATAACATCTACGTTTTCTGTACTCCAACTCCAAACTCTCCAATCGCGCTTCTACCGTTGTCTTCCGGCAACAAGACACCTTGCGGAATTTCTAAATGTCTTTAAACTACATACTTAGTTTCTCCCTGAGCACAGAATAGCACCTTTTTTTGTTTGTTTTGTTCTGTAAAGCAATCCCCCTTTTGTGCCAGCAATTAGACTAACAAATCAGAAAACAAAGTATGAAATGCAGTTCAGACGCCAACACGCTATGACATCACCATTTGCTTCCAATGACATGGAACTAACACCAGGGACCCCACTATACTGTATAATGTGTATGAAAACAATATCTTAAGCTACCTCTCATTTGTGCACAGAAACATGAGATCTCGCGGGGGATTTTTTTTTTGACAAGTTTGTGTGATATTCCGCTGAAGAGAACCATATGAACCAGCGGGGGTTTGTTTGGCCGTGTTGTGGTTGAGCAATCTCACATCTCCTTTGGGATGTTTTCTCAACAACGGAGAAAAACTGAGAGCGGTTTGAAATAGAGACGGCTGAAAAGTAAACATTAATTTCCGCAGCCAGAATCTCTCTGTCTGGTGCAGATTAAAGCTCTCCTCCAGTGAGAAAGCAGCAGTGTTGAGTTACGTTCAGCGTGCGTGTGTGTGTGTGTGTGTGTGTGTGTGTGTGTGTGTGTGTGTGTGTGTGTGTGTGTGTGTGTGTGGGTGGGGGGGGGGTGTGTGGGGGGGGAGAATCCGAAGGCAGTGGGTGGATGATCTAATTGTGCACTTTTCAGTCTTGAAGGCAAAATTGGCCATCCCCTTGTGTATTTGTTTGTGTGTGTGTGTGTGTGTGTGTGTGTGTGTGTGTGTGTGTGTGTGTGTGTGTGTGTGTGTGTGTGTGTGTGTGTTACAGTGACCCCTGTGTCCACTAATGTCCTCTGTAATGTGGTTTGTCATGGGCCAGAGGGAAAGCATGGACGAGATCCTCTCACATCTGCCATGGTGTGTTAAGTTTACTACTTCCCATTTATGCATTTGTCTCAATCAGCGTAAACTCTGGTGATACGATACTCACACAGGGTGAAAACGTTTCATAACATCTCCAACACACCCGCTCTTTGTCTAATCTTGGAACAGTAACAGGGAGATAGAAACTGAGAAAGTATATTTAGTGACTCCAGAGATATTTAAGGCTTTTTTTTTTTAATGCCATGGATTTAAATTCCCTCCCACACATTTAGTAAGCAACATGTTGAAGCAAAGTAGCAAGGTTTGTTTCATTATATAATAATCAGTGAAGCACTGTAATTGTTAATCTAAGGTGCTCTAACAAATGGCTCAAACTGTGGTTTCACAATATTTCGGTTTATTACAACCATAGACTGTATACAAGCAGCAGACGTAGTCACTGTGACAGCATCCATTGGTGTTTGGACTGCTGTTTTGAAGTCTCAAGTTAGACAATTTGGCCGTCGCCATCTTGGTTTTTGGGGTAGAGCTAAGTACAACCAAACGCTATACAAGACACTTTTAAGCGACCAAATGTTACAATTATTAAACAGAAAACACAATACTAAAGGTTTAAAGTTCTAAGACGATAACACAGACAACTACCAGACCTGACAATGCCGTGGTAAATGGTAAATTAATGTTTACAATGTTTACTGAGATATTAAAAAGGTGAGAAGTAGGGTCATTTTCTCAAAAACTTCTCTATAATCACTTCTTGATACTTTTATAGCATTTTACATAATCCATTTAATTTTTTTTTCTGCTGGTCTCTTGAAAAATCTTAAATCATTAGAGTTTTTGCTCATGTTGATGGACATACTTTGGGTCTGTGTTTCAGCGAGTGCAACAATCTTCATAAGGGACATCAAGAGGACACTGCATGTTCATATCCTGTCCCTGAAAATCAGCTTCAAGAAATAAAATCCAATTTTGGTTTTGACTTTATCAAGCTCCAGTTAATTTGACTGTTGGTACATCTGAGTGCAGCCGAGGACATCTTGCTCACTGCTTCACTGTAAACTCTCCCTGATGGAAGCCCGGTCCATCCTTCACTCTCCGTTCTGCGTATATTAATTACTTGTATATACTGCAGAGCATTTGACCTCAGTGTCATGCCTCCCTTTGCCTGCTCATTTATTACTGAATGAAATGGTTTCATGCTGTATTGAGTAAGGATTAGCTGAATGTTCCTGCTCACACATGCAAGATTTAGGCTACTCTGAGAGCTAAGCTTTGAGAATTAATACCCGTGAGTGTGTACACTTTGGTGCGTGTATGTGTGTGATTTAGCCTCGCTGAATTATGTCTACGTTGATTAAACATACCCTCAAATACTTGGAAAGCTAGGCTAAATAAGCTGTGGTTTTGGAGTAATTCTGCATTTTGCTCGTTGCCGCCCCGTCATTTGTGTGTGTGTGTGTGTGTGTGTGTGTGTGTGTGTGTGTGTGTGTGTGTGTGTGTGTGTGTGTGTGTGTGAGTCTCCTTCAGTGGGGAGGTTTAAGGAATTATTTATTTGGAATTCCAGGTCAGAGCTTCATGCTGAGCCCCAGGGCTCCTACTGAAAAAGGGTTGGCTACTGACTGAGTGACCCCCAACTTCCTGTCCTCTTCATCCACCCATCACTTTTTCTGCCTTGTTTTGTTTTTCATCACAGAAGCTTACTCCTGTCTGTTCTTGACTTTTATTGCCTCACTTTTTGAGACGTGTCCCCCCCCCCCCCATTATTTCTAATCTCCTGTTTATGCTAAATGCAGCAACTGGAGCAAAAAAACATGAGTTCACACCAGCTTGATTTGCTGGGTACGCAGCCTGAGTTTGTTGGACAGGTCCGGCTTTGCCCTTTCAAAGACTGCACTGAAAGCATGCAGCAATTTGTTTTCTGACATGGAGGCTCCTTTGAACTTACCTGCCTGAGGAGCTGAGGGCCAAATCAGTGTCATCTTTCAAACTGCTGTGTAAAACTCCCTTTTTTACAGTGTTTTTTGTAGTTTCCACCTATTGTCTTTCACTAGACTCAATTTCCATTTCAAAAACTTGCCAGAGGATGAATCTCCATGTTTTGATGACCTGTCAGGCCAAAGCTCCACTAACACAATACAATACACAACATCAAACTCTAGAGGGCATTTTGCCATCAAACTTTCTGAGCACGTTCAAGATACCCAAAATGAATCTTCTTAATCTTTCTCCCAACATGAGTTTTTCATGATGTCATCATTGCACATAAGATATGTAATCATCTTATTGGCAGATTGGTATGACATTTGGATAGTGGATAAATTAATTGTTTGGCCTACGAATCACCAGAGTTAGTGAATATCGGCATTTAAGGGCATCACGTAACGTGGGAAAGCGGCTAATGATTAGATTTGAGAAGCTGCAACCACCAAATGTTGGGCATATTTGCTTTGATTGCATAATTAATCAATTACCAAAACAGTTGCATATTTATTTTCTGTTAATCAATTTATAGATTAATCAATGAATCGTTTAACATCAGGCCATGATATATTCTAAAACAGATATGGACAGTGGACGCACACGTGTTTCGGTTTATTCTCTGGCTGTTTGTTTCCTCACTCCCAACTTCTCAAGCACAGTGGCTTGGTTACGTGCGGTAACATATTTACACGCGTAACATACACTTATTTTAACCCAAACCTTGATCTATTCCTAAACTTAACCAAGTCATTTTTAGTAAAAGTAGTTTAGTTTGCATTCACAATGTTAACTGCGTGTTGAAGTCTATCGAACTACCCTGCAAGTTGAAAATTTGATGCTTAAGAGCTATCCAGTCCGTTAAAAAAAGGTCCTGCCTGTATGTTGGGACTAAAATCGTGTTTGGTGAGGTGTGTTCAAACATGTGCAGTTGACTTATGGTTGTCACTTAAAACCTTTTTGTCTATGCAGACCCAGAAAGTAGAATATGAGCTTCGGCATTAGCAGAGTATAGTAAGTAAGCATCCTTCCTTCCAACACTAACATGGCAGCCTAAAGTTGCACTCATATGGCTTCAAACTGTATTCTCCTGAAGAAACTTTGCTGTTCTCAAAACGATTGATGACAAAAGAGAGGAAGAGGAGGACGAAGGCAGACAGAACTAGGAATACAACTGGACACCTCTGTAACCCCACAATGACAAACACATAAACACACACTGTGTTCACTTCAGCAAGAGCCATCTTCTTCCCAGCCTCTTATCTCCTCCCATGGCTCCTATTACCTCGCAAGAGCAACAAACATGGGCTCAAACAACTGGACTTGTCTCTGGGACTTTTTCCAAAGCAACATTGATTTGTAACGAAGCGCAGCATAAACTTTGGCTTTCATTTGGGTACAATGAGCCCAAGACCAACCATGGAGTCAGTCAGCTGTATACATCTGCTGTAAGTTTCTTTAAAGGGTCAGGAGGTCAGTAAGGGGGGTAAGGATTAGAAGTCCAGTCGTGTTAAGGAAGATTCCTCAAGTGACCTGGGTGCAGATACACTATATACTGTCTAATGGATCTACCGCCATGTGAACATCGGTTTAAAATAGAAACAGACAAATGACAGACACACTATTATGAAAGCAAATCCTTGTAATATATATATATATATATATATATATATATATATATACATATGACTCAAGGCCCCTGAAAAGCAAAGTGATTTAAAGTGTAGGACCTCTCTCACCCTGCTCCAGCGAGGGAGCAAAACAGAATGAGACAGCAGGCATTTGAGACACAGCCGGAGCTCTGTGGCTATAAATAGACAAATAACTCAGCGAAGGAACACTCAAGTTCCAGAGGCGAGGCGGGGACAGTCATATCGGTTGCAGGTGTGTGTGTGTGTGTGCGTGTGTGTGTGTTGAGGATTGGGCAGCTTGTGTGTATACTTGCAGTTTAAATGTGATGTCTGTTTAATTTAAGTCAGAGGTACCTTCAAAGTGCAAAGTTTGTGATCATTTGCATCCACTTATCAGGAAGGAATGATAATCAGAAAGCTGAATGAGAGTAAGTATCTAAACATGTTGTAATGCCATCTAGTGGACATACCAAAGAACTCTCCTCCCGGTATACTGTTCATACGTGCCACCTTCCATCACACATCTTTGCCTAGGCTATATTACAGCAAAACAAGAAATGAATTGGCCTAATAAATCATATATAAATATTCAAATTAAAAGGGTTGTAATGGTACTTAAGAATGTTAATTAAAATATGACAGTTTTTTTTTATTGTATGACTCAGTTTGCCTTTCCAAGTTTATGTACTTTTTTTCTAATCCCATTCAAATACCATATTATTACACCGTCTTAATTTATCTTCACTTAAACTATGCACATATGAAAAAAATGTATTCTTTCTCAATCTACGATCTAACAAGCTGCTATTGCCATTAAGACATGTACAACTGTAAACATATTGTCATGTAGATTAACAGTAAAAACTTGCAGCAAGTTTACCCTTAGTTTCGTGATCATTTTATATTAGTCCTACTGTAATCTACTTGTCAATATCTTACTGTAAAAATACATTGTCTTGATTTTACTGCAGACTATTGGCAGATGGTTTGCCAGTACATTATTGTTTTTTTATTATTATAATAGTATGATTTGTTTCCTACAGTTTGCTTACTGTAAACTTATTACTGTTATATACAATGTTGTAAAACACTAGAGCTGTATTTTACCAAATTCAGTGGCAGCACAGTAGCCAAGATATTTAAGTAAAATGCATGTGAAAGTGCAGAATAAAAGTAAATGTAAGGAGTTTGTTTTGCCACTAGAGGGAGCCAGTCAGCTTCCAATAATTCCCTTACGACATTCGGCACTATCTGGACACACACACACACACACACACACACACACACACACACACACACACACACACACACACACACACACACACACACACACACACACACACACCAATGATTAATTACAGTAAAAATGTGGGTGGGCTGCATTGTGGCCTGTCACAGCTGCAGACATATGTCTCCTCGGCCTCTCTATGTCATAAGTATCTTACAAAAACATTACAATAGCAGATACCAGCTGCAGGCAGAGCATATTTCACAGCACTGTGGCCAAATAAAACTGTTTAAAATGCATTGGACAGGGAGGAGAAACCCAAACAAGTTGATCCCAGGCCCTGGAATGTGTTCGCTTTAAAAGGATATTTTAACAGGCTGACATTATGTTGCAGACTGCAAACATTTACACATATAAACCGGACTGGAACCGCTGTCGTCAGAAGAGCTCTCACACAATCAATGCATGCATAGATTTTCCTATAAATTGCCCACCCTCCTTACTGTTAAAACAATTTAACCAATAAAACCTTCTGGTTACTGTGGGCTTGTGTTATTGTTAATACACACTTGCAAAGTATTCTCATAAGACATCTCCAGTGGAGTAGAGTTGTTTGTACTGTCACCAACACCCACATATCCACGCACACATACACACACACACTCACAAACATAACAATGTGTGTTTGTACTGCTTTAGTAGGGAACAGCGTCACTTCCAAGCAGAGATCATATTCTCTCCTGCAAAGTACCTTCCCAGAACATTAGTGTGTGTGTGTGTGTGTGTGTGTGTGTGTGTGTGTGTGTGTGTGTGTGTGTGTGTGTGTGTGTGTGTGTGTGTTAAAAAGAGAGTGTGTACATAAGATATTAGTTTTTGAGAACAAGTAGTCTCCTACATGAATTGTTTTATTTTTTTGAAGTTTAAAGGAAAATCTCCTAGTCAAATGTTATAGCACGCAATTAAGAGGCTAAAAGCTATTTATATTACTTTTTCTAATAAATAAATGTTCATTTTGGACATTCTCTATGAATGATTGCTTAAACACAAGAGCATATCAGCCCGATGCCAGCTCAGGAAGGGTTTCACCTTTCTGGACACCTGGCGTCAAGTAGGTCTTTCCTTGGAAAAATCCCACCAGTGCAGGAAGTGATGTGTTTTACATTTCCAGCAACAGCGGTTTGTTTGCAATAAACAGAAGAAGAAGCAGGGTGGTTGGCATGAGCAGCGATGGCCACTATGACTAAAGACAAAAATCTATAAAGAGTGTCTCACTTGTATTGTTTCCATCATTTATGTGTTTTATGTTTCTACCTTCCAGGTCACTCTGTTTTATAACCCGGCTGTCACTGTGCATCATCTTTAAGCCTCAATATTCAGGCTGAACACATTAGCAGATGCTTTGTCTTTTCGAATGCAGTATCTCATTCTATCGGCCTTCCACCCTCAAGACACTTTAAATGAACATAAAGAGGCTCTCGGATGGGTATAGCAGCCCAGGTGTCAATTAGCATGTGAGATACACACTTAAAGAATCAGTGAAAGCCCTTTACGCTGGCTCACAATGAATTGAGACGAATCGACTCTAAGAGGAGAAATCTACGGCTGTCTTTTCCAGACTGTAGGTGACTATAGAGATGCCTGTGCTCAATGAGATTAACAGTGAGGTGTGTCGGTCTGGTTTCCCCGCTGAGAGCTGCAATTTTCCTGATTTGACCTAATTGGAGGAGGTTGCAGAGCTGCCAGGTTTAAAAGGCAGAGCGTGGGAAATGGAGACCCGTCGTTGGAGCGGAGATATGAAAAGGGGGGGGGGGGGCTATGAAGAGAGTAAGAGACAGGGAGAAAGTAGAGGGAGAGAAAGAGAATGAGGGAGCAGTGGAGAGATGGGGTAAAAACACTCGCACACACACACACACATGCACACACACCTGGGTTGGATTAGCTCGGGCTAGCAGGGAGGCTGCGTGTTAATGGAGATTTAATAGGCTCTGAAATGACTACCGCAGTCATACAGGGTGTGTGTGTGTGTGTGTGTGTGTGTGTGTGTGTGTGTGTGTGTGTGTGTGTGCGTGTGCGTGCAGTGTGTGCTCGAATTTGTATTTTTGAATGTTTACCTGCATGTCCTCATGCCTTTCGGTTTTATGAAGTTATTAAATCTTTCCACTTGGCTCTCTGCTGACAGTCAGCCAGTGAAAAAGCCAACACGCTGGGCAATCATAACAGTACAAAATAGATGTTTGGATTTGGTTCATTGAGTGCGTTTACGGGATTTAGTTGGGAATCTACATTGGACTGAAGGATGCTGGTAAACTCTAAGTTTTTGTAGTGCCAAAGTTACTTTTGATCATTAATGTTTGAGAGCTTTACAAATCTGACAACAACGCATAAACACATAAAACAACGTGGTATAATGTAGCTGGCTTGTAAGCGTTTGTTTTGATATCTGAAAAGCTGCTTTTCTTACTATCTTACATCTTCAAAGATGAAGTGAGAACACCTGAGAAGAGAGGTGGATCACACTGAGATGAACTGTTCCTTTGTAGCATTATTCAACTGCACTTTGTTATCATATTACTTTCAAGGATTTCCAAATCCAACTCTACAGACTCTCCTCTTTGTGGCCGCAGTCTGTTGCTGCGGCGACAGCTCAGTGATGTAAACACGACGCTGACCCTGGCTGTACGAGCGAGAACAAAGGGAGCATCCTTCTCGAAAGTAAGCATTTCGGAGATGGTTTATACGTTCAAAGGCTCTGACGCAGTTAGTGCGAGTTTTCTCGGCAGTGGAAAAATCAGACATGAGCAACGTGGACTGAAATTATTAATAGTATCAAAAATAGCTATAAAGACATTGAGAGGTGCAAAACGGCATCTACCTTAAACGTCACTCATCGTAGCTTTCCTGACATTATGGCTGCATAATATTATGTATAGGGTTGATTGAAAGTGGCACTTAAAGGGATCATTTATATTTCTGAGTAACTCAGCTGCACATGTTCATCAATGAATCCTGTGCAAAATGTGTGACCTCTAAAAAGGTCTCAGCACATGTCATTGTAACTCTATACACATTTTGGAAAGAATGTTCCCTCCTCTATTTGTACCACTGTGTGACTGGCTGTGGAGAATACAGTAGGGTTGGGTAATTGCATGTGCAGCAAAGTACTCAACATCAAGACTCAGTGTTGAACTCCATTGAGGAAAAGCAGAAATTAGGAATGATTTATATTGACAGTGTGGAAAAAAAACACAAAAAAGTCACCAAACCCTGCTTCTCAATACATTTTTGAGCATATTGTGATTTCAAAGTTTATGTCACAGATTTATTGATTTAAATATCGCAAATGTCTTTCAAATAAACTGGAACTTTAGAAGCTCATGTAAATAAGGATAACCGGCAGGTCTCAGCGTTAAACAGTAACAGAATCAGAGACACACACACACACACACACACACACACACACACACACACACACACACACACACACACACACACACACACACACACACACACACACACACACACACACACACACAAAGGAGTGTGCATGAGGCAGCTGGACAGGCACCACTTATTTCATGGTTAAAATAACCTAACAGGGGGAATGACTGTTGCAAACCCAGCTTGTGTGTGTTTGTGTGTGTGTGTAGCATGATATGAGGTGGTGGGAGTGTGGGTGGAGCCAAAAGGGGAGTCGAGCTTGGATTCCAGCCGCATTCCAGAGACTGAAAAAAAGGGATGGGATGGATCTGTCAACCCCCAACGCCTGTCTTTCTTCCACCTCTTTCTTCTTCTTCTCATCCAATGCCTCCACCCAAACATACACACACACATACTTAAACACTAAGCCTGCCTGGTGAAGCTCATGTTAAATCACATGACATTACCGTCTGGGAAATCAAAAAACCTCCTCGGAACATAAAAGCTATGTGTTTGAGTTTGTTGGCCAATTAAAATCTACTTTGAATTAAGTTGGGGGTTGAGTGATAGGTCAACTAACATGTTTAAGTACAAAGCTGTCGATATTCTTTCTTTTTCTTATTGTCAATGAATCCCATGAAAAAACAAAAATAAATAGATCCCTCTAACAACAAGTATTGTCTGTGTAGCCCCTGTGCCATAGACCCGTCATCAGTTTATTTGAGTCAATCCTACATAATACTGCCATAAATACTCACAGCAGCACTAAATGTGTGTATTCATCCACAGCTGGAAATAGCCCCTAAACAATAACAATGCTCTACTTATTCCTGTTTGAGTAACATTTGATAAAAAACATGTGCCCAACTGTTTTGGAAATGAGTGAGATTTATTTTTTAATTTTATTTTTTAATGATTCACTTTTTAAACATTCACTTCTTCAGCAGGAATGAATGGAACTCATGACAGAACTAACACATTGTTGTTTTGGGTTTTTCGATGGGCTTTTTTGACAAAAACAAAAATATAGAATAACACTATTGCTAGACTTTTAGTAATATGAGCATAAACATCGGATTCACGCATGTAGTATATCATTAAATTCTTACTTCAAACTAACACTTGGCATAAAATAATGCCAAATACAAAAACAAAGCACTTTTTTCAATGGCATTTAGCAGCAAAGGACCAATCACTGCCCACCTCTCCAGTGGACATATAAGGAGTTCCTGGGAGTTCAGAGCAGCAGACTATTGTTCATATGTAATCTTCCAATTTACTTCCACATCAGCCAGACTTAGCCACGCATTTATGAATCCCGAACATTTAGCTTTAGAGCTGCTACAAATTCACATTTTATCCCTTAAAAAGATAATGGTAATCCCCAAATATTACACTGAATCATATCTATGTATCATATGTTGAGGTGGAGAACAAGAAATGTTGATAGAGAAGATGTACGGATGCTTCTTTGTGTATTTCTTTATGTCCAAATGAACTGCAGATGCTTTCCAAAGACCAGATTGTTTAAAGCCAAAACATCATAGTTTTGATTAAAAGATCATTTCAAAAGGAGTGCCTCAGACTGGACAGTTTATCAGAGAGACAGAACCTCATGGCTGCACGTGTTGCATATTTGGATGAATCAACAGTTTTGTCTCTCACCCGTATTATCAGTAGAAGGATAAAAGCACTGCTGTCATTTGTGAACAGAGCATTCCTAGAAGGCTGCTGTGTTTAAACTGCACACTAAATATTTATACCCTGAACAGAGAAGAACTGATGCGGCTCAGTTTGACTCTGATAAAGCTTTGACATGCTTTAGGCCAGGTGACTTACATGCTGCAGAGATCACACACAGCCACATTCACTGAATGTGTATACAGCTATGCAAACACACTGTACAGAGTGTCTGTAAATGCACAAGCACATGTACTGAGCCTATGCATGAATACATGGGTACTATGTTGGAAAAATCTTGGGAATCCAAAACACACACAAACTGATAAACACAGATGAAGGGTATGTCAAAGCAATGTCACTTGTGCTCGTTTGTTATGGCTCTAAGAGTTCAAATGAGTTTGCAGTCCATAGGAGGCCCGACCAAAGTAAGAGTGACAGATTAACACTGACACACACTGCATCTGCTGCAAATAAAAGAGGCAACTGTTGGACTAGATGTGGTGAAATGAGGCGAAGAAACCGCAAAAGAAAGAAAACAGAGAGATCATTAAAAATGCAAAGAAAGAGAAGGGAAGGTGTGGGAAAAAAGACTCCAGGGAGGAAGAGGAGGAGAAGGGCAATATGTACACACGTATTCAGAAAAGTTCTACATTTTATAAGATAGTGTATCTTTTTTGCATCACTCTAAGTACAGAAACCTATGTCCATTACTAGCTTTGAGAAACACCTGATGCTTGATACAAATCGGACGAGTTGATTTGCATCTGAAACAAGTGAGATGTTCACCAAATTGAGCTGATTATCATAGAAAACAAGCAGAATAATAAAGACCCTGAGTATGTGATACTCATCCATGCTGTTCCATATTGTCTGCATGTGCTCGCCTCTGGTGCTTGAGTGATTTCATTTCAACCGGATTTGCATAAAAAAACATGTGATTAGACAAAGCGCCGGCAAAACACTTAGCAAACTCATTTGCATGCGAGCAGGTGATTGGATGTGGTGACCACGGATCAGTCACTGTCCACAATATGTCACTGATTGCTGTTGGCTGCCAGGGCAAGCTGATTGCTCAGTGAATAGAGTCCATTATCAGATACATTTAGAAAAATGATTTTGTCCATTAAAAGGGGACTAAACTGTCATTCACCTTTGATCTTGTCTCGCCCTTTTCCACATTTCAGAGTGCAAAATGCAGAAGATTAGCTTAGCATAGCTCAAACACCGGAAGCAGGGGGAAATAGCCAGCTTGGCTTTGTCTAAAGGGAGTAAAACCTGCCTACCCACACCTCTAAAGCTAAATATTTAACCTGTTATATTTTGTCTGTTTAATCCGCACAAGAACCGAAGTGTAAAAACACAATTCCCCCTTCGTTCGGCCTCAAAAGTTGGCTATAATGCAGAAGCAGCCTTAGTTCATAATGTACTCTAGTAGTGGATATTTGCACTAAATCATAAAAAGAAAAAAATAATTGACACACAAGCAATCTTGAGCTTTTCAGGCCCCTGGGGTCTTGGACAGTTGCCCGCTTTGCACAGTTATTGTAATGTAGAGCCTCGGCCAACATCTTGGACTTGGAATACTTCAAACCAAAGCCAAGGTTGTGTGAGTCCATGTAAAATCAGTTTATACACTCTCATAAAGTCAAACTCAGAGTTAAACTCTAAACACAGCTAAGGAGTCCTCATTCCAACAATAGTTGCTAACAGAGCTCAAACTTACTTGATGGCAGATTCATTTAAATACACACACACAGGCACACAAAGTGTTTGGATGAATGTGCAGAGAGAGATGCTATCCTTTTAGCTGAAGGAGGCTGAGCCAACACGCGCACGTCACATCACTCAGTGGACATTTTATTCTGTTATTCAAACTATTCCAAACCCTCCTCGGAGGCGTCTCTGGAGATTCGCTCCACGGCTGTTCCTTCAGTTTTACTCAAGCGTTGGCCCAAACCCTGTGCGTCAGGCAGAACTCTGTCACTGACAAAAGAAAGGAGACAAAGTGGAAAGGAGTTTTTGTTGTTGTTTTTCAAAGTGTGGATCTCTTGATGTATCATAGCAGGTGTGGAGCTGGGGTTTTCTTAAGTGCTGCCAGCTTTAATTAGAGAAAAGTGTCTGAATTTGTAAGAAAATAAGTGAGTTGGGGTTTGTTTGACTGTGCAATAGTGCATCAGTGTTAAATTACTTCTGCACTCAGACTCAAGAGTAAAGTTTTTCGTGGTATTTTAACCCAATGTTTATTCCCGGTCTGCAGTTTTTCTAGAACATATCTGGTCTTATGTCATGGTCAATTTGGAGTTTGGTATTTCTACGAAATATTGAAGAACCTCAGACAATTCTGTGTCTGTTTTTTTCCCCCAAAAATCTAAGCTCATGTGATCATGTTGATCTCACAATGCTCCCTCCCTTCCCCATAATGATCCAGACTCTTTCACTGTGGTGCTATGGCAACAAGTCAAGGCTATTTTCTGCTTTCCTGCTGCCAGCGAATGCATCACACAGCATAAAAAAAATACAGAAATCTCTGCAATTATTTTTCACACGGCTTTTTGCAATGTTTTCTCAACAGTTTGGCTTGATTTGAAAATAATTCTCAATGGCAGGAATGATGCAGCATTTATTATATTATACGATACTGCAATAGGTTTGTCACACTGATATTTGACCACATGTGATGTGTACATATTAGATGGTCTCTGAGGGGACGACACTGGGTTAACATGCAAATTACAACAGCGCATCGTATTATATGCTGACACGTGTGTATGCAAACACATGAGGAGGCACACTATCACAGAAATACAGACATACTTGTTATTGTGCTGTCCGACACAGCTGGTGAGCTGAGACACCATGGCAACTGTTGGGGCAGAAAACATTAAGGAGGCGTGGGAGGCGGAGGACACTATGTGTGTGTGTGTGTGTGTGTGTGTGTGTGTGTGTGTGTGTGTGTGTGTGTGTGTGTGTGTGTGTGTGTGTGTGTGTGTGTGTGTGTGTGTGTGTGAGCATTAAGGTGCTGCAGCTGAAAGACCAGATATCTGTATGTGAAACAGCCTTTATTGACAACAAAGCCATTCAGTCGCACTTGAGGCACGAACACAAATATTTTTTTTTCCTGATATTTCTTTTACAGTTTTTTTTTACAGTTGGTGAAGATTTTAAGACAACACATTTCAGTCTTTAAAGCACCTGACCCGTATGGAAAACCTAGCCAGCATTACTAAGGGATTCTCAGGGAGAAAAGCTGCCAGCCAACCAGTCATGCAAACAAGCTGGCAGGCAGGAAGATGGATAGATGGGTGGAGGGGTGGAAGGTCAGATCCCCACACATATACACAGACGGCGAGACAGACAGATGAGGCCAGACGCCGATGAACATATACACAGATGAGCGGAGAGACAGACACACAGCCAGACTTCACTGACAAAAAACGGATTTCTGTTTCTTCCTCGGGAGGCAACGTCACTAAAAGTCGGGTGATGAAAACATGGATGGTTTGAGAGGTATGCATGCTGACAGGAATGACACCAGTGCAGGAACTAGTTTTTATAATGTGCTAAGAAGTTGTGACTGACATCTGAATAGTATCTAAAGAACGGATACAATATTTGTTTTTCAGTTTGTTTTTTCTCCAGACTACATTTACAAAAGCAGTAATTTCACCTTGCAGAACACAGGCGTATACATGCGATCCAACAAATACAAACCAACCTGTCAGTTATTTGCAAACCTAACTTTGACTCAAACATTATTCACAACATGATTGATTAGTTTGCTTTGGTAACCTACGCAACTGCTTTTTGCTAATGGCTGAGCCCCAGAAAGATACGCAGACGGACCTGCACTGTAAAAGCATTCTGTTGTGTTCTTCGCACACTTTTATCCATTTTAACACAAATGAAACCTATTTTATTCTTGACAAGCATGAACAAGGGTTTAGGACTCAGACTTGAATCCGGTGTATTTTGTCACTTGACTCAAAGTGCTGCCCTTATAATCAATATGTGAGAGGTTGTTAAACATGTAACTCATTCAGTCCTCTAATCAGCTGACAGAGTCAACAATGCTTCTTTTCTTTTTTTTACTGGAACGAGGCCAAGAACACAGTTACAGCCTGCTTTGGCTTGGACCTTTTTTTCTCTATGTTATAATAATAAAGAAGACTGTTATCTAGACGTCACTGTGAAAGTCTCATTTACTGCATTCATGCTGGGCAAACAAACCTCAAGTCAACTATAGGAAGTGACCCAAAACAGAAACAAAAGCAGTTATGTGAGAGAACGAATGTTGACGTCTGATAGCAAGTGGTTCCTCATGTTCCTCAGCTTGGATGTTACAGAATGAGCAAACAATAGTCAAACTACCAAAAAATTAAAATAAGAATATGTGAGGGATTTAGCTGTTTTGTTTCTTATTTTTTCTTCTGCCAAACCTAATCCCTGACCCCCCAATTAATTTCAAACAATAACTCCTCCACAGCTACAACAATAAACGATGATGTAAGCTAATTAAATTTATTTCTGAAAAAGTGCTCAAAGTGATTTGCTTGTCCTCGCTGTTCGAGGCTTTTATTGTTTCTTCATCTGGTTCCTTAAACGGGGAGATTATTAAATGCAGATTTGAATGACGTCTTGGGGCACAGTCGGTTTGAGGTACGTAACACACTATTTGTGATAACACCATGGTGGTCTTTCAGTCGTTGATTTGACATATTGTTGTCAAGATACTACGACTCCAGATAATACCAAAGACATTGCAAACCTGTATGGCAGACATCAGGAATGATTCAATTTCAAAAGTATGTCAAGGGATAAAGTCAAAATATTGAGTTTCACAGAGAGGTCATTTGCCATACTTTGTTCAAATGAAAACTCTATTCTGAGTAGGTGGTTTTCATACAAATTACAACCAGCAATTCTACAAAGTGCACTTCTCTTCTTTGATATTTTCACATTCTAAACATATCCTCTTGCAAAACACAATTCTCTATATTTCAAAATGTAGTAGCCTCGGGTCAGGGCCAAGCATTCCCACTGAAGAGCTGTCCTGACCCGCCTGCTGCCTTGAGCGCGGTCTAATGGAGGTGGTGTGGAGATGAAAGCCATATAGTAACGCTGGGCTAGTACCCAAAATTCTTACACCCCCCCGTTCTCTCTGTCAATTGGCCCTCAGGACAGAATATGGAGATTAAGGACAACTGGGTTGGCCTGTTGATAGAAGCGTCCAGATTGAATCCAGACCCATGCTGTCGTCACGGTGTGTGTGTGTGTGTGTGTGTGTGTGTGTGTGTGTGTGTGTGTGTGTGTGTGTTGAGTGATCAGTTCCTCTAAAAAAACATCTTCTCCGCTGCATGACGCTCGTCTCTAAAGGGAGGCTGTGGTCCAAGACCCTTGACAAGAGATAATTCCTTAATATATTTGTTTGCGTGTGTGTGTCTTTTGTATTTACCTCCCAAGTGAAGGAGTGAAGCACCGCGTGTCTCTCTCTCTCTCTCTCTCCGTTTTACTCACACACAAACGCACATTCCCCGGTTCTGAGGTCATCCCCCAGAGCTGCTTTGTGCAGCTCCTGCTGTAAATTCGTTTATGCGTGCCCAGTTTTTTTTTTTTTTTTTAACCATTCCTCCAACCACCCCCCCTACACCCTCTTCCCTTTCTCTCATTTTCTTTCTCTTACACCCATTCTTTGGGCTGTGTTGTGAAATCAAGGTCAAAGTTCATCGACTGAAAGAAAGAGGGATAGAACACAGAGACCACAAGCTAATAATAAGAAGGAACACACTCCATAGTTTTATAGTTCTGTTGCCCTGTTTTTTTTTAATCAGCTGTGCGATTGTAATTGTTTTTTATCTTGATTTTGATCAGCAGTCTGATTAGGATCACATACCTCACTCAAAAAGATGGCAGAATGTTTGTCATGAATATGTGGAAACCAAACTCAAGGTCCAAACATGCATAGCAAAAAATAATCAGCGTGTCTTTGTGAAATATTTGATTTTAGAAGCTTGGTGTCTTCTGAAACTGTAATAAACTATCACTTTATTTGTTGTTGTTTTGATTATACGGGTCAAGTGATATATATGGAAGTGAATGAGGGATTCAAATCATGTTGCAGCTGTAAACACGTTCATGCCGACTAAATTGAGATGTGATTCCTGACCCCTCTGCTCACGGTTTTCACCAGCGTCCCTTGGGAGCGAGTCGAGTGGGTGCATGTGATGCAACTAACACAAATACTTAGATCTGGGCCTTGCGACTGCTTTTAGGCGAGAGTTTATTAAACATATCGAAGGCCTCGCAGGACTTTTTCTCTGTCATTTACTGGATCGTCTTTTAAGCACTTTAACAGAATCTTTCCACTTGATGGAGTGATTTCACAACTCAGGCATTCGGCCTTTGGAAGGAGAGCGCTGCACCTCCCAACTGAGCGATGTAAACATTAGCGTTTTTGCAGCCCGCCTTTACAATACAGCTCTGGAATTATATGCCGACCTCATGAGTTCCCTGTAAAATTATATTGGAAATCTCAAGGGGGTGATTTATGCAGTGTGGGTCCAAAGAGATTTTTATTTAAAAAAAAATTTGAGAAATGGTTTATTAGGGGTTATTTAGGATTGAAAAGAGACAAAAAGAAATCATGATGCAGATTTAAATCACTGTAAATACACTCAATAGCAGGGATGTGATACATCAACACAAACAGGCCGGGCCAAATTCAACAGTGGAAAATCCTGTACGTGCTTTGAAATTGATATACGATCACACGGGGCCTCGTTTCAGCTTTATTCTTAACAAATTCAAGATGATATGAGAAGTGATGGCCAGCTGAAGGGACATGTCAGACGTGGCCTTCACAAACGGGCAGCCGGAGCCCATTCCTGCAGATTGCAACATGCATGTAAAAAAACACACAACCGTGTTCCTCCTTCTCCTCCCTTCTCTGCTTCTTCTTGTCCTCCTTCTCCTCCAGCTTTCCCTCCCTCTCCCACAGGCTCAGTGTGTTGTGTGTGTGTGTGTGTGTGTGTGTGTGTGTGTGTGTGTGTGTGTGTGTGTGTGTGTGTGTGTGTGTGTGAGCCATGGTCATACTGGGACAATTGAAACTCCATTTTAGGAGACAATGGGCTCCTCCTACCGGACCATAAAACACAGCTTCTAGCCTTACGACTGAACCTCAGTCATTGTTTTTAAGGGGGGGGGACGTCTTTCTCCCCTCCTCCATGTTTTCTCCACAATATCCCAAAGAATGTAGCTATCTTTACACATGTTCATTTTGATTTTATAATGTATAAAAAGATCTATTGACAATCAGTTCTATACAGCTGCTGTTTAAAGTACTCGCTCATAGTGATCAAGTAGTCCATTTATTACAAAATGTCATTACTTTACATCAATGTACCATATATACAAATGTCAGTAAAATGGTAATCTGCGAAAGAAACAAGTAAAGAAAAAAACAGTTATAAAAAAGTTAATAACTGGACCTTAGGTTGGGATTCTTTTGTCAAAGATATTTAAACCAAATATGTTATATTAGATGTGCATGATTATTGACTTTTAATCGAACTAAGATATCTGCAAACTTGACTGGATCTGATGGGTTTGGAATCCGACTCTCGGGTTCCATATAGGTCATCGTTTCAATGAACTGTGTTCACAAAACTAAAAACAAGGTGACAGTGAACAGGACGTTTGAGTCAGCAGAAATATGTCAGATTTAGACAGCCACAGTAATCATATTCTTCTTTATTACATTACATTACATTACAGTCATTTAGCAGACGCTTTTATCCAAAGCGACTTACAATCAGTAGTATATTACATATCATTCACCCATTCACACACTGATGACAGGCTACCATGCAAGGTGCCACCATCAGACTCTAACTAACATTCATGCAACATCCAGTCCACACCGATGGCAAGCCTTCGGGAGCAACTTGGGGTTAAGTGTCTTGCCCAAGGACACATCGACTGCCGAAGCCGGGTATCGGACCCTCTGATTGGAGAACTACCTTGCTCTCCACTACGCCACAGCCGCCCTCTCATCACAAGCTGTTCTCATCCCAAATAACACACACACACACACACACACACACACACACACACACACACACACACACACACACACACACACACACACACACACACACACACACACACACACACAGTTCCTTAAATAACTGAGGGACTCCACCTTCTGTCCCAATTTCATTTAATCCAATGACATTTCTTGTTTTCAAGCAACTCTATACAACACCTCAGATGTTTGACTAGCCTCATTTAAAACAGGATCTGATAAGCAGCCGCCCTATCAAATGGCTGTTCAGAACAGGTTTTCTGAAACCATGCAGGGCTGTGATGACGCCTGTGTGAGATACATACTTACAATACGGCACCTG